>NC_056756.1:307500-615000 GCF_018687715.1 Carya illinoinensis
AGGCACATTAGAACAAAAATTCTTATATGCAAGCTAATTATTTCCAATTCCCTACTCGTGTTCGACACATTTTTCTCTTTACTTTTTCTTGCATATCATTTAGCATTCACTCACTATCTTATACAAAGGGAAACAAGGCATTTTTAACAATTTCTAAAAAGAATCAATTCTCATTGTGAATATCATTGTCGATAGCCTTAGTTAATAATTTTCTTTTAGTTTTGATAGTGAATGAATTTGCATTTTAAACTAATCGTTTATTGAGGAAATGACTTAGGGACTTCCATATTACTACTTGACAACTCTTATACTTGGGAATAACTCTTAAAACACTTCTTAAGACGAGTCACCCACCCCATTAATCTCTTCCTAGCTTCATCCTAGATTTCATAGTTTACAAAGAAAGATGTTATTTATTCTTAGTATGTACACTATATAAACTCTTGAACCTTAAAACTTCATAGCTAGTATTGTATGTTCTTCTCCAGTTTGTTATTACTGTTATTACAATGGGGGTGCTTAATCTAAGATCTCCAGTTTCTCACTCAAAGATGAAAACATTATTTTAAAAAAAGGTAGCAAACAAAACAAATATGAGATAAAAGTGAACAAACTAACATATAATGAAACCGACATAGAACATTTTTGTCAGTTTCTAGATCTGAGATTTGAGCCACCATGATCAACGATTTATGACAAATCTTAGAAGGAGAATAGAGAGATTGAGAGATGAGAGATTCAGAAATTGATCCAGAAATTTACCTCAGGCAATCAAGAATCAGTTATGTGATGAGATCTAAGAGCAGAACCAATCTTGTGAGAGGAACTGAAGATGGCGCGAAAGGAACTTGGGGATGAAACGGAAATAAAGATTACTTTTTAGTTTCTGTAATGAAAGAAAAATGTAGAAGGTAAGAGAGAGAAATTGTAACAGCCCGCTAGAAATTCAATTGTGAAATTTCTATTAACTTTAGGAATCTCGTGAAAACTCCATAAGTTTTCACGAATCCATTAATCGTATAGGTTTTTGTCTAACTACATAGTTAGTGTTATCAATTACTATGATATCATAAATGTGTTTTTGATTATTGGAGATAGTTAGAAGCGTCGAAATGTATTATGGTTTGTGCCATTAGACTCGGAGGGCTATTTAAAGTCTTATGGTTCAATAACATTTTTTTTCATATTTTTGGACAAAACGTCTGTTCAAAAATGTAGATATTATTGGATAAAAAGAAATATCTTGAGGTAATTTTCATGAATATTATTGGGTAAAATTATTTTGAGTTGATTTTTATAGATATTATTAGATAAAAATATCTTAAGTTGATTTTTTGTAGATACTATTTGATAGAATATTATGAGATAATCTTTTATAGATATTTTGGTAGGAGAAAACTACACTCAACTCTCAACTCCAGCCTCATCTCTTCCATATCTCATCCATAAGTATCTCCAGCCACCTCTCCCCACGAAATTATCTTCATTTACACTTTCCATTGAAAGAATATCAAGCACTCTCTCTCGGACAGCTTTTAGGAGGTCTTTTGCACGCCCATTTCGAAGCTATTGTAAGTGTTTTATCATAAAGTCTCCTTCATATAAGTTGTTCCTTTTTGAGTCTAGTTTACATGGATATCTTATTTGCCCCATTTGAAGATCATTTGGTTAGTCAAATATTGTGTAAACTATAAAAAGGTCATTCTGGGAGATAAACTGGAGAATATGTTATAGTTTGGAGTTTTTGACCAAGCTAATGGATAGATATTGGTCCGAAATTTTTATGAAGTATTGTTAACATGTATATATGACTATTGGTTGAGGATTTTTGCATGATTAAAGGTTTTGATGAAAGATTTTCTTAGATTTAGGAACTTAGAAACTGGAAGAGGAAAAAACAGTTTCTGTTTTGAGAAAGTTTAACTCTTTGGTGGTCTAAACCTATTCTAATGACTTTGATAATTTTATTGGAGGATCCTAAACATCTTATATACATGTTATATTATTATTTTGAAGATATTTGATGTTAGTTTCAAAGATATGAAATTTTATGCAAAGAGATATTCAGATAAGCCAAAGTGTGGATATTCTTGGCTAAATTTATGTTTTGATTAATTTCTAACCATGTGATCTTGAATTAGAAGCTTGTATATGTTTTAGGACATCTTTTTAAACCATGTAATGGTTTGGTTTGAAGATCATATATTTATAAGTCATAGATCAAGAGATTTATCAAAACTAGTTGAGGAAAAAGTTTCTGTTTTTTGGACTAAGTGTAAAACCAAAAACTCCAAATTTTATTTTGTGATTTTGGTGACTTTAGTTTGATGATTTAAAGCATGTTTGATGTTAGGATGATATTATGAATATGTTAGAAGTAAGATTTGATTTTTGAAATTCTTGGAGATGTTTTGATTTAAGGTCAAAACTTGTGATTCAAGTGCTTAGATCTTTTTACAAAAAAAAAGTTTGGTGTTAATTATTAGCTTTTTCTAAATGGATGTTTTAAGTATGGTTTTGAACTTAGGATTGGAAGATGTTTGTTGTAAAATTTTGGTTTAAGCATGAGTTTTGAAGTTAGAAGGAATTGCAACAAAAATCAAGGGAAATGACCTATGGATGTTTCGGCCATAGTGTGTTCTTCATAGCTGTGTTTTGTTTTAAATTTTTCTGAGTTGATATTTAAGTTTAGGATAAAATTTACATGAGAAATGTAAATTTTGGAAACTTTTGGAGTTAGTATGCAAAATCCTTAAGTTATGGGTAAAACGGTCATTTTCTCACACGTAGAGAGTAAAATGAAAATTTTACTCTTTAAGTTAATATTTTTCATATTTTAAATTATTAGTGATTTAGTTCTAACTTTTAGAATCACTAATTACAGTTCCTCGTGATCGCACTTGAAGTTTTATAAGAAACGCGGAGATCGAGATAAGTTAGCTTTTAACTTACTAGCAGTCTACTGTGTATGTGTGCTAAGTAAAGGAACTACAGTGTATGTATGTATGTTATCATATATGTCATGCCATGCCAAGTTATCACGTAATTGTCTATTATACAGAATTTATTCTGTCATCAATTTTTATCTGTTACATAATGTATTCTGTCATGTATTACTGTACATTACAAGTATGTCATGTTAAATATGTTGTCTATTATATGTTATGCCATGTTACGAAATGTTTCTATCTCAAGTTGGTCATGTATTTCAAGTTATGTTCAAATCACGTTATGTTACGTCAGGGCTCCAGTCCTTTCGTTTTCCAGTCACGTTTCATTTTGAATACATTCAGTTTGTGTAGAATACATGAGGCCACAACAACTGTGGAGTATGTATTTTTCATGTTAAGTCAAGTTTGTGTAGAATACATGGGGCCACAACAACTGTGGAGTATGTATTTACACGTAGAATACATGGGGCCACAACAACTGTGGAGTATGTATTTTTCATGTTAAGTCAAGTTTGTGTAGAATACATGGGGCCACAACAACTGTGGAGTATGTATTTACACGTAGAATACATGGGGCCACAACAACTGTGGAGTATGTATTTTTCATATTAAGTCAAGTTTGTGTAGAATACATGGGGCCACAACAACTGTGGAGTATGTATTTACACGTAGAATACATGGGGCCACAACAACTGTGGAGTATGTATTTTTCATGTTAAGTCAAGTTTCAGATCAAGTTCAGTTAATGTTTCAATTTAAGTTATGTCAATTATGCTATGTTGTACGCCAAGTTATGCTTTAATTACTTATGAATTTGATTATGCATTTATGCTTTTACTGTCATGCATGCATCATTAGCTTGTGTGGAAGTTTTTTGTTAACTTACTGAGATTTGTAATCAAATCTCACTTTGGTAGTCCCAACTACCATTCCCCCCGAATGGTAGATCTTGTTACAGGACCTGAAGGAGAATCAGGAGCTGATCAACTAGACACAGTTGACTAAGCGATGGTGCGACGTCAATGTTAATATAGTAGTTAACGTAAATTACTACTTGTACAATGGAGTTGCATCTTTAGTATTTTTTGGATCATAACCATTTTGGACTAGTGTTGTGATCTACTCAATGGGTCTTTATGTATGAAGTATGTTTTAAGCATTTGGGATATTTTCAATTTGGTGCATAGTATTGCTAAAGAAAAAAATTATCTGCTGCGAATATTGCATAATGTTAGATGCATGTTAGGAACATTGCATCTTATATGTCATGAACGGGGGCAGGTAACCTTGTGTTGCATGTCTCAACGCTTCAAATGTCCGTCCGATCCCAAACGGAATTTGGGGGCGTCACAGAAATGAATAAAATATTTATACATTTGTGAACAATATTCACTAGATGTAGCTATAGTACCGGATGTAGCGGTGGTACTATAGCAAACTGGATCTTAGTGATGAAATACATAATCCTTTGGATGGATATTATGAGAGAATTCTTTTAAATTTTAGGAATAGGGGTATAATCGGTCCAATTTTGGACAAAATCTATGACCGAACTGGTAACACTGATTTTGCATTTTTTTAAAACCGGTTACCCCCTAAACTTGTACTTCCGGTTTTACCAGTTCGATCCAGTTTTTCGATTTTAATATATTAAGTATATTAGTATTACTAATGTATTTATCAAAAGAAATATGTTGAAGATTTATTAGGCAATAAAATGTATTTGATATATATTTTTTATATTGAAAACAAATGATCAAATAAATATTCATGTTTAAGTTTAAAATGTTATGTTATAAATTGTAATATATTATTTCAAATATAATTATATATATTATATATAAAAAATTATATATAATATTAAAAATTCATAATATATATAATATATGAACCAATCTGGTCTGGTCCGGTCTGGTGTTGGAAAATATAAAATCGATTTTGGACCCGATTTTATCAGTTTTTTAAATGAAAGAACCGATTCCAGACTGAACTGGTAGAAAGCCAGACCGAATAACTGGTCTAGGCCAATTTTTCAATTTTTTCGATTTATTTTTATACCCCTATTTACAAAAATTTGAATTTTACATAATTTATTGGGAATGCTCTTAGATCTATTTTATTTCTTGTTGAGTTAGGGTTAGCTTTATTACTCGACATCACTCTTTATTGCTTGAGGGTGAGGTTCAGTACTACTCACTCACATTCATTATCACTAACATACACACCCCATATATTTTTTTAAAATTTTCTAAAATTTCAATTAGAAATGCCTTTCTCTAATTTTTTTCCAATAGTCTTGAAATTTTATACAATTTCTATATATTATTTAACTTCAAGGATATGGCTTCACCAAAATTAAATTAAAAATTATTAGTATGAATTTCCAAGTTTTTTTTGTTATACAATATTATACTTCTTAATATGAAATTTAAAATGAAAATATAAGAAAAATTATTTAAGGTTGATAATTTACATGAAAAATAGTTGAGAGGTTTTATCCTTAATACTTCATTGAGCATAAAAAAAAAAATATTTAAGGTCTCAATTATAACATTATATGCTTAATATGACACGAAAATATCTAGATTTTTGCATGAAACTTGATAAATTAACTTACAAACTAGAATTAAAGATGATCTTTTAAAAGATCACTTGATAGATTCTATGAAGAAAATAAATTCTAAATATTTCATTATAAAAATAATAATAGATTAATATTATTCTATAAAATATTATCATCAGAAATTTGAAATATATATTAAGTTGTGTTTTTTAAAATTTTATTTTTATGTATATGTTGCAAATTATTAACATCTAATTCTATATATAGTTATATTTTATAATTTTTTAGTTTCTTTTTATTTTATATAAACATGTCATACAATAGAAAAGTTGGCCCTCTCATAAAAGTTTCTGGTTCCGCCAGTGCACGTGTGAGATATATTTCACCCGTATGTTATATCAAGTGCTTAGGGCAAAATTCAGTTCTCACCCCGAGACCCTGCCTGTGAAGTTGAGACGAGCTTCATCGTTCACCGGGGACTTATTTTGCATGCTCATGGCAAGTTCCAGTTGTCGCCAATAGTTTCTGGTTCCGCCAGTGCACGTGTGAGATATATTTCACCCGTATGTTATATCGAGTGCTTAGGGCAAAATTCAATTCTCACCCCGAGACCCTGCCTGTGAAGTTGAGACGAGCTTCATTGTTCACCGGGGACTTATTTTGCATGCTCATGGCGAGTTCCAGTTGTCGCCAACAGGTTTGGGTGTTGAGAAGTGTTAAGGAGAGTTGTGAATAGTAATAAAAAATAGGTGAAAAGTAATAATAAAGTAATGAATAGTAATAAAAAGTAGGTAAAAAGTAATGAATAGTAAAAAAAATATGTGAAAAGTAATAATAAAGTAATGAATAGTAGTGAGAAGTGTTGAGAAGTGTTGAAGATACTTTAACACCCAAACACACGAAATTATCGTGTGTGAAACTCTTTGAAGATACTCTCATAATTACGTCCACTTTGATTTCTTTCTTTCTATGTGAAACTCTTCAAAAGTTAGAATAAATATGCTATATTAAATACACCTATTTCAATTAAATAAATTACTCACACATTTCATGTATTCACGGACTTATATATAAATTTAATAATTTTGATAAATCTAATATTTAGCACATGAGAAATTCTGGTTATAAAATTATCTGCAATACAAAAGTTTAAAGGTCATTTAGAATTTAGAATTTTCACATTTTTTTTTTTTTTAGCAGTTACGAATATTTTGATATATTCAATGAATTATAAAAATAAATACAGAGTCATTTGTATAGTCTCCTTTACATTTTGGGATAATATATTAAATTAAAATTTATTTATGTATCATCAAGTACTCTTTTTAAATTTTCATATTGGAGATAATGTGAGAATAAATTGAATGAAATGATATATTATGAAAGAGAAATGTTATAAGGAAGTTTTACACCACCATCTAATTAAATTTGTGTTTTTTGTTATTCTATTTAAACACACACATATTTAAGTATTAAAATAGAATAGCAAAAATGATAAATCATGTATTAATTAGATAGAAGTGTGTAGTGGAAGATTTTCATATAGAATTTCTCATTATAGAAATGAATTGTTAAGGAATCGAATGGATTGTAAGTAAGAGCCGATCTCAAATAAGACGATGATTTATTGGAAATTCAAGATTATATATTAACTAAACAACAAAAAAATAACTAATAGTATATATTAATCTTAATTATTATGAGCAAAACAACTAAATAACTAAATCGGTAACCCTAAACCCTAAATATGTTCCCTAAATAAAGCTAAATCTATCTGTGTGTTATAAACCCTAAATCTATCATTTGAATCAAGAACCCTAAATAAACCCTAAAGTTTCACAACATCTTACTTGCATTATGGTTCAAACAAATTAATAACATATTAACATTGACCTCGTGTTTCGCATGACAGACCAATTCAAGTATTCAACAATAAGTCAAGACTCAACTTGTATATATGGATCACGAAATGGCACAGAACAGACAATCCCCAAATACCACGAATCAAATAAATGGCACAAAGTGATATCTATAAAATCAATGTAATGAAACAAAATAAACATAGAAAAATGTAGAAAATCCTAAACAATGAAAAATCCCTAAAATTAAAACCCTAAACAATAAACATACTGAGAGGCCACGAAATGGGAGACATTAGAGAAAATTGCAAAAACTGTTAACGGCGAGGGGCTGTTGACGGCTACACAACATGAGTGAAGGGCTGCGTGAGAGAGGGGAGTGCTGCGGTCACCAGCTTTGTGAGAGAAGGTAAGGGAATAAGAGTGAAATGGGAGATAAAGGATCATGCCGGTACGATTTAGTCAGTGTAACCCTAAACACGTTGAAAACGGCACGTTCATTAACCTAAAAGTGACACCGTTTCATTAGTTGGTGTTGTGTGTAATGTTAATTCCGTTAAACGATACCATTTTGGTGTTTTGGGCAGCTGGACTTCTTAATTCGTTATGGGCATTCTGACTCACTTGGCTTTTTTTTTTTCTTTTTTAATACTTGTGTAATACACTATATATTATATACATATAGTATACTATGATATATATAAATATCAACTATATATAGTATATTATACTATGATATTTATATAGCATACTATGATATACTATGATATATATATATATATATCTATTTTATTATAATAAGTGACTATCTAACTACTACAGTAACTTTTCTTGTTTTTCTTTTAACTTTTTTCATTTTTCCGTTAAATCCGTTACTTTTATTTTAAGGATAAAATTGTCTTTTTCTACCTCTCTCTCACATTCCCAATTCTCTCTCCTCTCATCTCGAACCTTTCTCACACTCTCCGATGTCTGCCTCTCTACTTAACATCCTCAAACCGGCCTTCTCACATGTTTTCTTAAAATATTTAAATCTTAATCAGGATATAAATGTTTAGATCTATAGGAAAAAAAAGGGCAATAAAAAAGAACAAGTATAAAACGAAAAAAAATTTCCAGAAAGAAAAACACTTAGATCTGAATAAGTTTTGTTAAAAAATGCCAAGATTTAAAAAAAAAAATTATATCAAAACACATGATTTAGATTTATCATCCAACATTCCAAAAAAATCACAAATCTTATGCGTTCTTTGAATGTGATGATAGTATTAATTGTAGTGGTAATGATGCTATTTTTATTTGTCTATGTTATTCTAATATATCTTGATTTTAATTTAGAACTAATCTTTTTGTTTTCTAATGTATCAAAATATGTAATTATTATACTTACTGACCTATCATTATTCAAATATATTTGCTAAAGTCTTTTTTTTCTCTATGTATTAAATTATTCATTAATCAAGTTTTATTTTAAATCATATTATTTTTATAAAAAACATGTTTAACCCAATTAGGTAAACGTGCATTGCACGTGCTCCTGACCTAATATATATATATATATATATATACTATTAGTAATCCACGCCATTATGGCCTATTATACATAGTATTACTATACTATACTAGAACTATATGTAAGTGAAAATATAGTATAATTACGAATACTATAATATCATATAGTGATATAGTATTTTATTATAGGAAAAATCTTCTTGCAAGTAGAGTTTGTGCACCAATTTGCACACCGATATTGATATGTAAGGCATATATTTAATAAAACGATGTGAATTGAAAATAGAAATAATTTTCATGGAATAAGAGATTTCTTCTTCTCGCAAAATTTTTTTTATATCTTTTTTTAAATAAAAAAGATCATTGGTGCGCGAATTAGTGCAAGAACTTGTTTGTACCTAGCAAAACTCTTTATTATAATTTATGTATGTTAAAGATAATATTAGTGATAATATGTTAATATCAAACTTACTTATATATTTGATTATATATTAATGATAATAATTAATATGTTAGTGGTTACATATATGCTACTAATCATATATTATATGATGGAGAGAAGAGATGGCAACTAGTTTAGGGAGAGAACCTCCAACTCCTCTCTAAAAACTCCTCCAAACCGTAACTAGTTTGAGGGGGAGTGTGCCTAGGCACCCTCCCTCTCCCAAATCTCCAACCTTTTCGGTTTCATCTTCAATTTTTTTTTTCTCTTTTTTAAGTCTTTGTTTTGCTCTTTATTTTTGTGTGTTTTTTCTCCAATCAAATAAAAAGATTGAACTATTCTCCATCCACAGACTTGAGTTTGACTTTTTTGGATTTGTTTTTTAATATTCTTGTTGGATCTCAAAGCTAGTCGATTGGAGTTCACATTATATATATTATAATACTAAATAACTATAGTCTATACCAATACTAATGGTAATACTAATAGTAAATACTATTGAATACTAATACTAATACTATAATATAGTTATAGTTATTGATGTGGTTATTTATATATAGTTATATTTATATAGTTATTTAAAATGTTATATTAAGGTTTATAGGATTAGTTTTATGTTATATCAAATGTTAATTTTATTTTATTTTATTTGATTATTATGAGTAATAGGATTTTAAAAATTAATATGATATTAATTAGCAATTTAGCATATAAATTATATATAATATAAAAATATTATATTATAAAAAAATGATATGTAAATTTTTCGTATTTTATATATAATTATATATAAAAATTATATATAATATAAAAATATCTTATATAAATATTAAAAATTAGTTAAAATATATATATATACACACAATCCGATCCGATTTTATTTGGTGCCAGAAAACTAAAAACTATAACTAGACCAGTTTTGACTGGTTTTTAAAATATTAGAACCTGCCCCATACCAAATCGGTCTAGAACCAGACGGAACCAACCGATTCGGCCACTTCGCAATTCACCGGTTGTTTCTTTCAGTCCTATATCCACCAGCACCAGGAGTGGCTGTTGTGTTTTTATCTCCATTTTTCGCTTTTTATTTTTTGTGTTATTGTAGAATTAGTTGTGTTATCTCTCGTGACTCTTTTTTGAATTCTGTTTTGTATTTAGTCTATACCAAGGAAAAGGGAAAAAGACCAAAGACCTTAAATTGTTATTATACTATTCGCGCCAGCATCCTATCGTAATATCGGAAAAATGATATTAGCATTTGTTAGGTGGGTCATATAAATTTTTTAAAAAAATATATAAATATAAAATTTATATAAAATATTAATTTTTTAATAATACGCCTATTTATTTGAAAAGGATTGCACGGTAGACAAGTGACTACTCCATCGTATTATAGTTGTTTTATAAACCAAACTTGAGAGTCTTTGCAATTCGTTATTCCCCCAGACTCAGAGACCCAAAATTGTGCCCTCATCCTGCAGTTCCTGCGTTTTTTCCCAAATTGGAATATGGTTGAGCAGAAGAAACCCCAGGGATTGGATAGGCCATTGAATACCTAAATTCGTTTGAATTTGCAATTTGTATAGAAGAATTGCTGCATTTAAAATTATTCTATCGGGGAAATTCAACTTTGAGACGGAAACAGTTAATGGAGGGAATAACGCATCCGATACCCAGAACAGTGGAGGAGGTCTTTCAAGACTTTAAGGGCAGACGTGCCGGTTTGATCAAGGCCCTCACAATTGGTACTCGCTCCCTTTTCTTTCTTCGTCTTTTTCTTCTTCTTTGCGCGTTTGCGTTTAATTTTTTCTTTTTAATTCTTCGAAATCATACGTGTTCGTTTTTATTTTTTTTCTTTTGTTAATTCTATTCTTTGGGGCTTTTGATGTTGCAGATGTTGACAAGTTTTACCAGCAGTGCGATCCCGGTGGGTTTGAAATTTTGCTCTCTTCTCTTTCGGTTTCGTTTTTTGGACTATTTTCGTTATGTGCGACTTAGGATTTTGACGAATTTTCGTTTTCTATTCTCATATTCCACTCTGCAATTAATGATGTACTGTGCTCAATGTCCCTTTAGACTGGTAACAACTTGTAGGCATTCCTTTGTATCTGTAGGCGTTGTCAGTTAGTTCACTAGGAATTGTTTTTTAGGATTGATAAACGTCCTTTCTTACATCTCTGAACTGAACCTTTGCTGCCACGTTGTTCGTGAACTCACTTGCAATAACATTGGACTCGAATTTTCAATTTATAGATGGATTAGGTTCTTATGGGTGAAATATTATTTAGCTTGGTATCCTTTAATACATTCTTTTCTCCTCTGATTGATCTATGCAATATGTATGTTTTTATTATTTTAAGCTTTCTACTGCACTTTCATTAGCTAGTGTGCAGAAAAAAATGCCATTTTTAATTATGTCAAATGTTTGGGGCATGTCAATTCTGATTCTTATTTTATCGCTTCAATCCAGACATAATATTGTGATATCATGTACTCTTGCCTCTTCCATCTTTTGAGTTGTTAAGCTGTAATAACTAACACCATAAATGTTCTCACATGTGATAAATTTGATCACTTTTACTAATTCCATGAAGTGGCCCTAGAAGCATCACATTCTATTTGAAAGTATCATTGTCATTATACGCTGTAGTCATGCATTATGCACAGTTATTCACTATTTCCTTTGTTGTAATCGAATAAAAATCTCTTCATGGGTTGAGTTATGGTTGTCAAGGTACTAATATTGTGCTTTCAGAGAAGGAGAACTTGTGTCTATATGGACTTCCAAATGAGACATGGGAAGTTAATTTGCCTGTTGAGGAAGTGCCTCCTGAGCTTCCTGAGCCAGCATTAGGTATAAACTTTGCTAGGGATGGAATGCAAGAGAAGGACTGGTTATCACTGGTTGCAGTTCACAGTGATTCGTGGTTGCTTGCTGTTGCATTCTATTTTGGTGCACGCTTTGGGTTTGGTAAGAATGAAAGGTACGTAGTTGCTCTCTCTTACTTTATGACAGAGCTAATCATTTGTAGGAGCAGTCAAACACTCTCTGGCTCTATGTAATACTGACCTGAGACTTCCTGCCTCTGTTTTTTATTTTTGAGACATCCCGGCTTTAGGTAATAATATATGTATCATTTTATTTCTTTATGAAATTGTTGCCCTTTTCCATTCTTCTTGACTATGCAAGGTCAGTGAACATTTTCAGTTGTGTTCTCCCATATTCATCAATTCTATTGTAACAGTGGCTGATAGTGGTGATTTTAGAAACTGCTCAAACATGAGCGATTTTGAACTTAGCAGGAAATGGGGGGTTCCTTCATTTGTCTATGTAAATAATCGGGATTTGCTCTTAGTCACATTAGCAATGGCTTAGCAGATGTAAAATATACAGAGCTCTCTCACAGCTTATCCACACAAGAAGCATGGGTTCTCTCCTGTTTTTTTAAGTTATCATTTTCTTTTGTGACATGTAAAATGTGGCCCCTCTATGGAAGGGCATACAATACTTGCTAAAGCACTTGTCAACGTGTATCTATATTTGATATGGCATGTAAGGTGGTCTATTGGGAAGAAAGGGAAGAGAGAACCCAAGTCCCAATTCAGTTGCTGTAAAGAAGAATCTAAAGAAGTCTAAGGGGAAAGGAGTCCATGTAAGAGAAAAAGAAGGGATAAGTGAGAAGGGCGCCTATGGTTTTTCTCACAGTAGAGATGAGTGATAAAGCTGTTGGACAGTTTATCATCAATCTCTGTGCATAATTATGCCGCTTTTCTTTGAGCCAGTGTTGAACTTTAATCAGCACAAGCGTCCTGTTTTTAGCTTTTAGCTTTGGTTTGTTCTGGTTTTATTTTGTTAAGATATGCTTTAAAAATTAAATTTATCTATTCCCATAAGCAGCTTTTGATAAGTGGTGGCTTAACTTGGTATCATAATAGAGGCCTTGAGTTCAAACCCTGACTCTATAGTTCACCCATTTAATTAAATATTCCACATATTGAGTCTCTTAATAAGGGGGAGTCTGGCCTACTCTTGAGGGAGAGTGTTAAGGTATACTTTAAAGAATTAAAGTTACCTCTTCTTATAAGTTTAAACTTTTGGGACAAATGCTGATTTAACTTTAATTTGACAAAAATGAGATAAAATTGTTTCTTTCTAGATTTTTGAACATTTACCTTTAGTTTGTTCTCGCTTTGTTACTAGCTCTACCACTGGATAGTTTAATGATATATTTTATATTGCTTAATACTTCTTTCCTAAACATCTAGTGGTTGGCTCAAGTGGTAAGGTTCTTGATCTTGGGAATATGTTCCTCCTAGGTCTAAGGTTCAAACCCTTGGGTGCAAACAATTTCTACGGACCACGAGCAGTGAAAAGCAAATGGTTTTCTTAATCCGTGGATGTGGGTGCATTACACACCTTTGGGGTTCCTCATCGTTAAAAAATATTTCTCCTTAATTTAAATATTATCTATTAATTCTGGCCTTGACTGCTGCCAATATATTAATAATGTAAAGGACTAGTTTAAAAAAGAGGGATTATTTAATGATTTAGCAAACAGAGTTGGTATAATAAAAATACAATTTACTTATAAAAAAAAATAATAAAAATACAATGCTAAATAAAAATAAAATAAAAATAAAAATACATGAGTGCGTACATATTAGGTTTGTATATATGCATGTCATTGATGCATGTATGGCTATGTTCTTCACCTTGGTTTTGGGCAGTTGATATGTCAGAGGTGTTTCAATACTAATGCCCATCTGCATGTCCATAAGCAAGTGAGGAGGAGTTGTTTCTTGTGAACTGTTCCTTGTATTTGACACAAAAAGTTGAGCTTGTACTGTGTTTATCCCTGTATTACTTCTTGTTGTACCATTTCTCTTTGTTGCATTGCTTGAGTCACTTTTTAAGCCATTTCTTATTTGTCTAATGCCATGTTTTTATATGTTATATTTACACTGGTGGCATATGACTTTCTTAAAAAAGTACATACACTGTTGGTCTATGAAGAAGTAACATGGTTTACTATGGACCTGGGCTTTGCCTATTTACTTGATTCAATAAAATTTATTCTTATAAAAAGAAAAGTAAATAACATGGTTGGGGAAGCATTATTGTTTAGATGAGGTGTCTTGGAAGGAGCTTTATTTTTAAAGAATAGAAGTTTTTGTGTGTATGTGCCCTATATTTTGTGTATTTTAATTGACACCACATTACATAATTCATGATGGTCCATTTCTTATTTTCTAATATTGCTTCCACATTTCCCTTTGCTTCTCTCTTCTCTGCACATTCTCTCTTTTGCTGTAGAAGTAATTTGCTAGTGAAAATTGGATCTTTTTCTATTTTCCATCTTTTTTTTCTACATCTTAACTTGTGGAACCATCAAAGCATGTGTTGTTTTGGAGTTAGCATTTCTGACAAGCACTAATTGGCCTTGTTTCATGAACATTTGTTGTTGGTGAGAGTTATTGTATGTATATTTTGATTTTCCTTGCCCCCATTTTTCACACAAGGTTGGAAAATGTAGTAATGAAGCTACAGGAATATGATCTAGATTAAAGTTAGGCATCTTTTTATTTATAAAAAAAAGACAGGCATCTTTCCTTTCTCTTTCAATACAGGATGTTAGGATGAAGTTGTTACGGATAAATCCACAATTTATCTGTAACAATTATTTTCAAACCTGTAGTCATGCAGTTAGATCTACAAGAAAAGGGTTATGGTGTTAGTTAGTTTGCAATCAGAGATTAATGCAGTTTGCAGCGTGAGCTTGGGAGGGTGTTTGGTTCCCTTTTAGACGTATAAAAGATGGATTGAAGTGATTTATAATAGGTTGCACATTGTTTGGGCCTTCATTGTCTTTTTGTGTGATTATGTGTAGGAAGGTGGTGAATGAGATCCCACATTGCTTGGGAGGGAGAAGTTCATTCCATGATAATGATCGGAAAGGATTCCAATTATAACATTGACGAGTCCTTTAGGAGTATAGGCTTAGATGTGGCTTGGATCTTCCTTGAGTTGTTACAAATCATATTAGAGTCAATCCCAACTAGAAGAGTGGAACTTGAGCCATGCTTCCTTTAACAAACTTGGCTCGACAAGGACGTTGGGGATTTAAGGGGGCAGATTGTAATACTCCTGATTGTGTGAATTTGTATAGTGTGAATGCATGTAGAAAGGTGGTGATTGGGAATCCCACATTGTTTGGGAGAGAGAAGTTTACGCCCTTTATAATAATTCCAAGGGCTTTTGGAGTATGGACATAGATGTCACTTGGGTCTTCCAAGGGACTTCAATTGTACCTGTTCAGTCCTTTTATTTACGACTCTCTAACTTCAGTAACAAATAAAAGCTTTTATTGTTGATTTTCCTGGAAAAATGTTTTGTAAGAACATATCCCATTGTGTATTGTTTGAATATTTGTAGGTAAAAAATGTCATGATTCTAGGCTTGGTTCAGTTTTTTGTTCAATGGCTCCTGGATGTACTTGAAAATAAAATTTGAATGTAAATTATTTTGAATATGTAGAAGAAAAGAGTGTTTGGACTGATTAAAAAGTACTATTATTTTTTACTAAGAAAAAAGGTTTGACTGCTACTATAGTCATGTAGATGTTAGGAAGCCCTTTGTGCTATAAAGCCAAAAATCAATGGTACATTTCATCTACAGTTGTAGTATAGATCAAGTTAAGGAGGTGGCTTGGTTATAATATTGCTTGGAATGGAACTTACAGGAAGAGGCTTTTTCAAATGATAAATGATCTCCCTACCATATTCGAAGTTGTGACAGGCAATGTCAAGCAACCAAAGGACCAGTCTGCTACTCATAACAGTAGCAAAAGCAAATCAAGTGGGAAGATGGTAAGAATCTGCTGATTTGACAGTTATTCTTGTTAACATGGTTCTCTTTCAATGGTTCCCTTTGTGTAAAGTTCTTGTTGTTTATGTTTTGATGTTGCCTCTAAACAGTCCCGGCAATCTGAGCCCCAGGCCAAGGGAATGAAGACATCTCCTCCACCCAAAGAAGAAGATGAGAGTGGCGAAGAAGAAGAAGATGATGAACAGGGTGCAACTTGCGGGGCCTGTGGGGATAACTATGGTACTGACGAGTTCTGGATTTGCTGCGATGTGTGCGAGAGATGGTTCCATGGAAAATGTGTAAAAATTACTCCTGCAAAGGCTGAGCATATCAAGCAGTACAAGTGCCCAAGTTGCAGTAACAAGAGGGCTAGAGTTTAAATCTAGGTTCTGAATTTCCAGACTAATACTCATCAAGGCTGAAAAGGTTTAGCCCTATGCCATTAGACTTTGCTGAAAGACAGTCGGTATCTTGTTTTAGTTGATGAATTTGGATGACTGCAGATGAATTTCGGATTTGAAGTGTTTGCTACTTTTGGTACCCGTTCTGTCTCGTTTAAACAGGAATTATGTTTTTAGATGGGTAATGGCAACAAGGAATATTATATCTGCAATTTTCTGGTTGGATCTTGGTAGTTGGTGCATACCATCTTGTTTTTTTGTACCTTCTTACTTTAGTGTGGCAATTGGCAGCCAAATTTTTTTTTTTTCTTAGAGTCTTATTGTACACGAATTTTATGGATTTTAGATCTTCTCAGAGGAAGCGCATTGCATGAAAGCATGATCACGACGGCAATCCTATTGAATGATATCTTGCCAGGTTCTTGCTAGTGGACCTAAGATATGTACTCTTCAAAATGAGTAGAAAGTAATTAAGCAGCAGGTCAGAAAGAAGTTCCTTATTCGGGTAAAGCTTTAAAAAGAATGGAGAGATTAGCTATTAAATTATATTTGTATTTAGTCTTTTCTCGGATGCTATTGCCAAAGGTGCCTCCACACAAGCTTTGGTGATCAAATATGAACGGTTAACAAGCAACCAATCCATAGAAGGATTTGATGTCATGTTACTAACTAAATGCTTTGGTTAATGAATTTTTCCTAAATTTGATGGTTCTTGCTTGGAGAAGAATCAACGGAATGGCTAATAGCATAAAAAGGGGCCAAGCATAAAGGAAAAACTTAATACACCTTGATCTTTATTTGTCTGGAATCCCTTCCCTTTCTGTCAAAGTTGTCAATTACAATGGTAAACGTACTGTTCCCTTGTGCATACAATAGCCCATTTTGGCCTGTGTTGTCCCCAGTAGACATTAAAACTAATGTAAAGGTTTTGCAAGGACTCCCCGATCTTCATTTTTGCATTCTCCTTCCGCAGCGAATATCCGTAAATACTCAGAAAAAGTAGCGACATCAATAATAACGAACGACCTCACCATCTCATGCTTACAGTTTTTTTATTGTAGCCAATGCACAAACCAACCACAGCAACGCACGACTCAAAAGTCCATTAGGGATGATGGGTACCAGATGTGCTGTCTCGCATTACCAGTAGTCCTTGCAAGAACATAGCCCATTGCTGAAACAATGAAACCTATTATTATCCCTCACGATGATCTCCCTTCCCTCTAACTTGGAGATCATCTTAATGGCGGCATGGCAGTCCAAACAAACCCTTAAATTCTTCACTACCCTAATTACTGCCCCTGCTTCACTAACAAGAAGAGCAAAACAAATGGCCAACTTCTCACTATGAGTTCCCACCATCTCTTCTTTCTCTTCCTCTTCAACATCTCTCAACACGCAGCTTTTATCAGCCGTATACCCATCCCTCCTCATCTTCATTCCCAATTCCGACAAGATCCTATAGATGTCGTCTGATCTTTCATGTAATCTATCTCCAGCTATGAACTTGTGCATTTTACCCTTATCTTCTACCCAACTCCATCCAGTTGTCTTCCTCACTCCCACTTTTCTCATTGTACCCCTGACCCTCTCAACATCTTCCCACCTACTTGCCGAAGCATATATGTTGGAAAGCAAAATATAATTTCCAGAATTGTATGGCTCAAGCTCAAAGAGCTTCTTTGCAGCCAGCTCCCCAAGTTCAACTCTTTTGTGAATCCGACTAGCATTTAAAAGAGACCCATAAACTCCTGCATGTGGTTCCATTGGCATGCTTTCAATCAACTTTTTGGCTTCATCCAGCTCACCTAGTCGACCAAGCAAATCAACCATACATGCATAGTGATCTACAGAAGGAGATTGGATTAATCTGAACAATTTCCAACCCTCTTCCATTAATCCCGCATGGCTGCATGCCGTCAAGAGACCAATATATGTTACACGGTCTGGTTCGGTACCTTCTTGTTTCATCTTTGAAATTAGTTCAATGGCTTCCATTCCATGACCATGAGTTGCAAGTCCTGCAATCAACGTATTGTAGGAAACAACATCTTTTGTCACCATTTTGTGGAATATCCTCTTGGCATCTTCCATGCTCCCACATCTAGAGTACATGAAAATCAAAGAGTTGTAACCTGAGATGCTGAGATTAATGTGGTTTTCATCAAGGGTGTTCACAACCCAATTACCTAACTTCAACGCCCCAAGATGTCCACAAGCTGAGAAAACACTCACCATGGTCACCTCATCTGGTTTCGAGTCTTTAGAATTAATCATATCTTTGAATAGCTCAATTGCCATAGCTGGCTGCCCATTTTGAGCATAACCTGAAATCATTGAGTTCCAGGACACAACATTCTTTTCTGGCATATTATCAAATAGCTCTCTAGCTGAAATCAAATTCCCGGCCCTTGTATATGCAGAAATCATTGCATTCCATGTTACCGAGTTCCTATACGTATCCAATCCATAAAAAATTTTTTGGGCAGTTTCTAGGCTCCCACACTTTGCATGCATATCAAGCAGAGCAGTCTGGACAAAGCAATTTAGCTGCATCTTCTTCTGATCGAGTTTTCTGACTAGTGAATCCGCATGGGAAGGATCTCCGCGCAGTGACAACAATGAGATAACAATAACCCACGTCGTTGCATTTGGTTGAACCCCCACATCCAGCATATCATCAAACAATCTTAAAGCCTCCATGGGAAATCCATTCTGAGCATAACCTGCTAGCATTGCATTCCAAGAGACAACACTTTTCTCCGGCATCTCACTGAAATACCTCCTTGCACTCTTCAGATCCATTATCTTAGAGTACCCGGTAACCATAGTTGTCCACGTAATAATATTCCTCTCCGACATAATATTGAAAAGTCTAGTTGCTTCAACTTCATCCCCCCACTTCCAGTACCCAGAAATCATTGAGTTCCAATCCGCGAGAGTCTTTTCAGGCATTTCATCAAATAACTCCCGTGCAACTTCAAGTGCGCCATTTTTCACATACGTCTCCATGATTGCATTGCGTGCGTAACGATCCAGACTAAGACCCAATTTCAATAGATGGGCACGAAACACAAAGCCAGCCTTGCCGGCCAATTTAATCAGCATTGGGTACACAAATATACCGGGCCTGATACCAGAACGTTGCATATGCCGAAACAAAGAAAACACTTCATTGTGAGTACCCTGATGAGAGTAGTATCTAAGCATGGCGGTAAAGACACGGCCATCGGGGAACGGGACGGAATTAAAAATGAGACGGGCGTAGGTCAGTGGGGCGTCGAAGCGGGTGCAGTGATTGAGGAGTAGTGCCACCCAGTAGTTGTGGTGGTGGAGGGAGTTACGAATGAGGATTGCATGGAGCTGGGTTAGATGTTTTAGACAGCTAATTCTGCATGCTAATGCTATGTTGACTAAATGTGACATTACAGCGACGTTGATGTGCTCTGCCTCCTCCAAATATTCCCCATTGGACTGTGTCACTGTAATGGAGTCTCCTCGGTCTACTATTCCTAAACTAAAACAATCCAACCAACGAACATAGTTCCAGAAAATAAGGTGTGCTGAAGACTTGAAACAGCTCTCGTACACGAGATAGGCTCTCACTGTGAAGATCCTCTATTTTCCAAGCTGATTTCTTCATGGAAAAAGAAAACTAGATTAATTCTCAGTTAATTGAATCAGCACCGCCACGCCACTTCTGGCCTCGGCATCGGACTCGTTGCCTTGGGCATCTACCTCTTCGGCGAGCAAGTTCACAACAGCGTCTACGCTCCCCCTTCTTCCCACTTCCACAACGCTTCTCCATCTGCTTCTCAAAAAAGGAGAGGGACACTCGATGCGAGTCACATTCCTTCTTTTTGTTTCATATTAAACCATTAGTTATAGCTTCTCATTAAAACTTGAACTATTAAATTTAGAGTAATGTATGCCTCGAATTCGTATCACACTCACCATGTGATAACGTGATGATCGTGATTTATTAAAATATTAAAAAGAGAAATGTAAAAAGATAAAAGAAATGTAGGATTTTAATTTTTCTCATTTTATATTTTTAAATATATATTTTAATTTTTTTTAATAAGTTACTTTACACAATATTGTAAGATAAATTAAATGATATAAATCAATGAGTATAATAATAACATTCCTCTTCAATTTAATTATTTAATTTTCAAAATACTTAAAATAGGGAATATTTTAAACAGCAACAATAATAATATTTTAAAATAAAAACAAAATGGGCTATGCGGAATGGCCGACTACCGGCCCACCCAAAAATACACAACCTCAACAGACAACAAGAAAGAACCAAACAGACAAACACTTCGCTTCCTCATTTCCATAGAAAGCAGCGGAAGAAGCAGCAGTGAAAAGAGGCGGAAATGGCGAATAAGGCCCTGCGACCCACTGGAGAGTTCTTCAGGAGGAGAGACCAGTGGAGGAATCACCCGATGCTGACGAACCAGCTCCGCCACGCCACTCCCGGCCTAGGCATCGCTCTCGTTGCCTTTGGCATCTACATCGTCGGCGAGCAAGTTTACAACAGCCTCCACGCTCCCTCTTCTCCCCACTCCCGCCACTCTTCTCCAACTGCTTCCTCTGCTTCTCACTGAAGGTCGTAAATTTCAACTTTAACGCTTTCCTCTGCCTTTCGATTCGATCTTGTTTGATATCGTCCTTCACTATTTATATGCGCCCTAGTCTTTTGTTTCTAGAAATCGTTTTCTACTTTAACTATCAATAATTAGTAACTGAATTCCGAATTTTGGGAATCAGCAATTGGCGTGAGAATCTGTATTTCTTCATGTAGAATGACAGACTGAAATTACGTTTGGTGAAAAAATAGTGCAGGTTTTTTTATTATTATTATTATTATTATTATTATTATTATTATCCGTGGGCATCTGGGCCAGCTTATGCACACCTCGACTAATCTCACGGTCCTAAGTTAACGACTAGCTAAACCTTCAGTGGTGGACTCGAATTGGTGATCATTGGGAGTAAATCCAAGGCTTGACCACTGAGCTACCCCTCAGGATTGGTTTATTATTATTATTATTATTATTATTATTATTATTTGAGTTTGGGGATTTTGCTTGCGGGCAGGCAGGTGGGGGTTCAGCATGAGTGGTGACTGATGTAGCAAAGGATTCATAAGCTGATCCAAGGCCAGTTAGCAAGTAGGTCATGAATTCCTTATCGGGAAGGGATGACCGGTAGCTACTAAGATGTCTGCAAGAGAACGGACTTTGGCAAAATAATCAGTGATTGATTGGGTACCTTGAGTGAGATTGGTTAATTGAAAACGGACATGAAATTCTTTGGCCTTAGAATGGGAAGCAAACATGGTTTCCAATGATAACCAGAGTTCCCGAGAGGTTGTAGTGGAGAGGACATGGCCGATGATAGAGTCAGAAAGAGAAGAAAAAATGATACTAAGAACAAGTTCAGACGTTTCCATGAGGAAAAATCTGGATTAGGGTCAGTTGAATCGAGTAAAAACTCAGAGGGAGAGGAACGAGAGCCATCAATAAATTGATAAAGATACTGACCTTGAAGATAGGCACTGATCTGAACCTTCCATAAGGTATAATTTTCAGTAGTTAACTTGGTGGTGACAGTGTGGGAGAAGGAGGAAGCAATGGAGGTGTTTGGGAAAGGAAGGGGTGGGTTGGACAGGGCCATGTAATCGTGCGACAGCTGGTCTTGCCGCTCTAATATCATAACAGACTAAGGATTTGCTCAATACTCAATGTATTTCATTGATGATTTATCAGGTCTTTATACAAGGCAAAAGGGAATAAAAGTGGTTACAAGCACAGCAGAGAAACAATAACAATTGTCTACAGTTCATTCTAGAAGATTATTTTTCTGTACATGTGCCTTAGCACTATCATCTATTCTAATACAGTTGACCATAGTGATGGGGAATAGAGCCATAAGTGAAGCTCTCAATCATCAATATATACTTAGGGTCAAAGTTTAAAATGATGTGTGTATGGGATGAATTTCAAGACTGTATTATTGAACTCAACGTTCCTATTTTTGAAATTTCGCTATGTTAGTGTAATGGGGGAAGAGCACCCATAAGCTTGAGTTGGGTTATTGAGTCTTCAAACGAAAAAATGATTGTCTACTGGCTGACCCAGCTCTCTTGACAAAAGAATTGTATAATGTTCCTATTTTAATGGTACTTATAAAAAAAAAAAAAAGTTCCTATTTTAATGGTTCTAAATAACTCTACTAATAGTTTCTGGTCTGCATATCATATGGCGGTGTGGCCACAAATAAGTGAAATCTTGTTATATGTGAACATTCTAATCATCAAGAATGTTGTATTTTTTTATTTTTTTTATTTTGCCTTTCTTTCATTATTATCATCTACCTCATGCAGTTTTGTGGGGAGTTAGTATATCCTCTCTCTCTTTTTTTTTTTTTCTCAATATAAATGAACTTCTATCATGTGGTTGAGATTCACTTTTATCAAGCCTAATAGTTGATCTGCTTGCCTATCTTTTACATAGACCACCTGTTGCTAACTCATGAAAGGAATTATTATAGTTTGGAAGTTTAAGAAAAAATAAGGGTGAAATAGAATGAGTTTATTATTTATGGCTGTGACATATGGTTTGCAAATGCTGAATCTGTCAAGTTTCTTATACAAGCAAGCATTTGCAGTGCAATGAGAGGCAGTTCTCATTTTTTTGGAGCATATCTTTAGTTTTTCCAGCCAATCTTATACTCTTAAAGACCCTCTAGCTTGGTTGAATGGTTACACCAGTTTCCAAGCCTCCAATCTATTTGGGGTCCAAGGAATTTTGTTCTTTTTCTTCCTCTAGCTAGACAATCCTTTTGTATACTTTTTGTGTAATTGGGTTGCGTGCGCACCTTTGCACTTTTAAGAAAATATGTGCATTATTTTTAAAAAAAAAAAAGAGGAAAAAGAAAGAAAGGGGTGATATATCTTGTAGTCGATAAACAAGAGAGAGAGAGAAAACTGTGTTGTGTTTTATTAATGAATATTCAACTATACATATACAGGTAGTGACCATTATACCCTCACACTATACATTTAATTACAATATGTATTCCAACACTCCCCCTCAAGCTGGGACATATATATCATATAAACCTACATTGGAACAAATAAACTTTAGCCGATTATGACAAAGTGGTTTGGTAAACACATCTGCAAGTTGATCAGTAGACTTCACAAAGGGTGTAGAGATGTCACCACTGAATATCTTATCTCGAATGAAGTGACAATCAATCTCAATGTGTTTAGTCCTCTCATAGAATACAGGATTAGACGCAATATGTACTACAGCTTGATTATCACAAAATAATTGAAGGGGGACAGGAGCTGGAAACCCAATCTCATGAAGAAAGTGTTGCAATCATGTCAGCTCACTAGCAGTGTGAGCCATTGCTCTGTATTCGGCCTCTACACTAGATCGAGCTACTACTGTTTGCTTCTTACTCTTCCATGTAACCAAATTACCTCATACAAATGTACAATATCCAGTAGTCGATTTTCTATCTGAAGAAGATCCTGCCTAATTAGCATCTGAAAAAGCTTCAATTCTAAGATGCCCATTTGGTCTATACAACAACCCAAGGCCAGGAGCTTGCTTAAGATACCGAAGAATATGGATTACAGCATCCCAATGTGAGAGACCCTAGGCGTTTGTAGAAATTGGCTCAGTACATTTACTGCATAAGAAATATCAGGTCTAGTGATAGTCAAATAATTTAATTTTCTAACAAGTCTTTGATACCGACCTGGATCTCCAAACAACCCACCTTCCTCTTTCAAGAGTTTACGATTTGGATCCATAGGAGTGTCAATAGGCCGTGCACCCAACATGCCAGTTTCTTCCAAAAGATCAAGCACATATTTTCTCTGAAATAGGTTGATACCCTTTTTAGATCTACTAACTTCGATTCCAAGAAAGTATCTAAGTTTACCCAAATCTTTTGTCTGAAACTGATCATGTAAAAATTGTTTCAGCCTGGCGATTCCAGCTGAATCACTCCCAGTAATTAAAATATCATCTACATATACAATCAATAAGATATGACCTGCATCACTATGCAGATGAAATACCGAGTGGTCTGTTTGGCATCTATGAAGACCAAATGCCAATACACTATTAGAGAACCTCCCAAACCATGCTCGAGGAGATTGTTTCAAACCATATAATGCATTTTTTAACTTGCAAACTATACCTTGACACTCTCCCTGAGCAACAAAACCAGTTAGTTGCTCCATATACACTTCCTCATTTAAGTCACCATATAAGAATGCATTTTTAACATCCAATTGAAATAAAAGCCAATCCAAATTAGTAGCAAGAGATATCAATACCCGAACAGATGAAATTTTAGCAATGGTAGAAAAAGTCTCGTCGTAATCAATGCCATAAATTTGAGCGTAACTTTTAGCTACCAAGCAAGCTTTCAGACGTTCCACAGCGCCAGTAGGATGGAATTTGACTGTGTATACCCATCTACAGCCAACAGATTGTTTTCCCAGCGACAGAGGAACAAGATCTCATGTCCCATTATGGTGAAGAGCATCCATTTCATTTTCCATGCCTGTCTTCCATCCCGGATCAGATAAAGCATCCTGAACTGTCTTAGGAACAGAAATTTTTGACAATTGAGAAGTAAAAGATGAAAAAGATGGAGACAATGCATGACAGGAGACATATTGGCTAATCGGATGTTGAGTAACACAAGAACGAGTACCTTTTCGGAGAGCAATAAGTGGAGATTCTGAAGCACTGAGTAACTCAGGGTCTGAAGACGGAGACAAAGTTGGTGGAGGTAGGGGAGCTGGGGTCCGTGAGCGACACGAGTACACCTGTAGAAGGACAAGAGAAGGCACTGAAGAAGGTTGGGTAATAGTGGGTGACTGTGGAGGGGAAAGTGTTAGAGTAGGTAATGGTAGAGGATCACACTCAACAACCGAAGACATGTCTAAGAAATAGGGTATGGACTAAAAAAAAGTGACATAAGCACTTGTGAAGTAGCGTCAAAGAGCAGGACTATAGCAGCGATATCCTTTTTGTGTTCGGGAATAACCAACATAGAAACACTTGGTAGCACGTGGATCAAGTTTATCAAAGCCTGGGCCAAAATTATGAACATAACAAACACACCCAAAGATTTTGGGTGGAAGAGCAAAGGTTGGCAATGAGGGAAACAAAATGGAGAAGGGAGAGAAGCCATCGAGGACAGATGAAGGCATACGATTGATAAGGTGACACGCAGTAAGAATACCATCACTCCAAAAACGTTTAGGAACATGCATGTGCAGTAAAAGTGCTCGAGTTACATCTAACAAATGACGATTTTTACGTTCAGCCATCCCATTTTGTTGGGGTGTGTAAGAACATGAAGTTTGATGAACAATTCCCTTATTGCTTAAGTAAGCAGCAAAGACATTAGATTGATATTCTTTAGCATTGTCAAAACGCAAAACTTGAACTTTTTGTCCAAATTGAGTTTTAATTTCTTTTCGAAAGACTTTGAATATGGAAAGGAGTTCAGATCTTGCTTTCATCAGAAATAACCATGTCATACGAAAATAGTTATCAACAAATGTAACAAAATATTGAAACTTGTTTGATATAATGTTGAATGGTCCTCATATATCAAAATGAACCAATGCAAAAGAAGAAAATGCTCGATTATCAACTTGAGGTACAAAAGACACGGTGGTGTTTACTAAGTTGACATGCTTTACAAGGAAAGGGGGACACATTTCCAAGATCCCTAACTTGACGTTTCAAAAGAGAAAGGGATGGGTGTCCAAGACAACAATGTCATTCAAAAGCGGAGGAGGAAGTGAGGGCTCGAGTGGATGACTACTCGACGTCGAGGTAATACAGACCACCAGTTTCATGCCTCGTATCAATCTTCTTCCCCGTCATGAGATCCTGAAAGATACATACAGAAGGAAAAAATGTCACAGAACATTGAAGATTTTGAGTGATTTTACTAATGGACAGCAAGCTAAAGGGAAAACTAGGAGCATATAGAACAGATGACAGGGATAGACTCAGTGAGCTTGGTGGATCCAATGCCTGTAACTTTAGCAAGAGAACCATTAGTAAGAGTAACATTCCTGGGAAATGACATAGTACCTAACTCAGATAAGGAATGAGACAAACCAGTTAGATGTTCATTAGCTCCTGAATCGATGATCCATGGATTTTGGGTAGACAAGACATGGATCTTGGCAAATGGCCTGATTAGCGGACCCAGATGGTCTCTCGTGTAGATTCCAACAATAGTCCACCGAGTGGTTAGTGCGACTACAATGGGTGCACTTACAAGATCCACGATCTCGAGTACGGTTACCTCTGGCATCACGTCCCCCACGTGCACCTCTACCACCCCTGTCTCCATGCCCACCAGGAGCAACATAAGAGGCAACATAAGAGGCAACTAAAGTGGATCTCTCATTACTCTGGTCAGAAGATAACTGAGATCTAGGTCCAGATAATGTGGTTCGTTGGAGTCGGGAGAACACATCAGGAAATGATGGGAGTTGTGGGCTTGTCAGAATTTGAGAGCGAACCGACTCATACTCAGGTTTTAGGCCAACTAGAAACCAAACAACGTTGAACTCTTCACGTTGTTTTAGCATAATTGAAATATCAGAAGTGATAGGTTGATAAATTTTGAGTTCTTCACATATACCCATCACTTTAGAGTAATACTCTTCTAGACCCAAAGCACCATGTTCCAATCCAAAAAATTGTTGACACAACTCATAAAGACGAGTTGTGTTTCCAACACCCGAGTACATTTGTTTGAGATGCCACCATATCTCCTGAGCAGTGTCAAAGTGTACTAAACTAGCACAAATATTAGGCTCAATACTAGTCAACATCAAGGAGCAAATTTGAGCATCTTCTTGCTCCTATTGAGCAAAGGTAGAACTAGTTGACTCAGGCATTGAATCAACCAAGTGAGTACGATGAAGACCCTTATCTTTCAAGAACATTTCAATAGATTTTGACCATAGTATGTAGTTCTTTTCATTCAATTTCACCATTGTCATAGGCATGTTAACGTTTGGTATAATAGATAATGACTCAAACTTAGCTTCCATGGAGAAAAATACGAGAATATGGATCAAAAACGAACAAATACACGCTGGAAAAATAGAAACCAGCTTAACAACCCAAATCTCAAATCTGTACGGGTCAAAAACAGTCTGGAAAAATAGAATTAGGGCCTGTATCAGGTCTAAACCGGCCTATATCGGCCCTGTTTCGGCCTGTATCGGCCCTGTATCGGTCTGAACCGATTCTGTTTCGCCGAAACTGGCCTGTATCGGGTCTGAACCGGCCTGTTTCGGCCTGTATCGGCTGGTACCGGATTCGGGCGTATCAGATTCAAGAATAAATCAGAAAATGCGAATAAGTTATTCCTAACCCGAAATAAGTTATTCCTAACCCTGATGCCAAACAAGTGCTATTCCAGATAGGAATAGGTTCTTATTCAAGATTGAGGGCATGCACAACCACGGATAAGATAGCAAAACACACCAGGAATAGCCAAAACTTGCAGCCAAACATACTTGGACTCTTCCTCTGATTGGCGATACACAGTCCTTTCGGTAGTCGATGGAGACGAAAACTCACCGGAGTGGACAGAGGACGCCGGCGACCTCGATTCCGGTGTCCATTACCGGAGATAACCCCTTATGTCACCGGAAAAGCACTTCGGAAGGGGCTGCCGGCCGAAATTCAGCCAAAAATTTCACAGCACCACCAACAACCAACGACAACCACCAGCACCTGCCGGAAAAACACCACTAACCTGTCGTACAACCACAACCGACCATTCACTGCTCTGATACCATGTAGTCGATAAACAAGAGAGAGAGAAAATTGTGTTGTGTTTTATTAATGAATATTCAACTATACATATACAAGTAGTGACCATTATACCCTCATACTATACATTTAATTACAATATGTATTCCAACATCTCTCATCATTTTAACCATCATTCTTTCATCATCCCCTAATGTGTCATTAAATAATTGGAAAACTATTGTTATCTTTATCTTATTTGCCAATCATTTGATACCACATTAGAATATGATGATGAAGGATGGATGTTTAAAAGAATGATGAGTAGCATATTTGGGGGGAAAAATCCTATACTCCCTCCGTCTCATCTTACTTTTTCTCTCTCACTTTTCAAAAGTATTTATGGTCTCTGCAAATTTATTTTTTTGACAAATAGCAGCTAATCTTGCAGATGAGTTATTGGTGGAAGGAATGAAGCTTGGGCCATCTCGTATTTCAGCATTCGTCCCTCTGATTTGTTGTTAATAAAGTAGAAAATTTTCAGTGGACATGAAAGTTAAAGCATGCAATTATGGATGTGTTTCATAAGCTGGAATGTGGAACTTCTAGCAAAGCCACAATGTGGAAGTTTTAATTACTGTCTTTCTATTTCTATTCACCATGCATGCATATGGCTCAATATATGTTTTTTCTTTGTTTTCATAATATAATTTGTCTTTCTTTGGTGGGGTTCCTCTTGCATGATGAGCTTGGAAAGAAGAGGAGTTCTTTGGGCTGTCTAATTGATTTATGTAGTTTGGGAGACTAAGAGCATCCATATTGGCTTCAAAGCTATCTTTAAAAGCTTCATATCCATAACTCTACATTGGATTAACTATTAGATTCATCAAAATAATAATATAATATTATTTTTTTAATAATAATATTTTTAATTTAATTTTCATATTTTACAATTACACTAACCATATGTACATTAATAATTTAATTTGATACTTAAATTATTGATTCCCAAATTGAAGCATATCTTTCAATTTAATTTTATTAATCCTTTGGTATTCTTTTGCACGACCAGGGTACTATTATATGTGCACCAACATGATAATTGTAGTCCCTATTATGATCAATTAACACTGCAAGAAAGCACATTCACAAAAGCTAGATAAAAAAAACATTAATCTCCCGCAGTGTACCTCGAATGTGACCAGAGCCCTCTATAGAGAATCAACCTTTAACTAGATGCAGCTTTTAATTTTTTTGTTATGTAACATTTAACTAAGGTAAGAAAACAAAGAACATTTAAAATTGAATAAAAAAATATTTGTTTGATGAAAATAACTCTTCAAATTTGAAGGAACCATAAGATTTACTGTAGCTCAAAGCTTCCTACCCATTCCTTTAGCTAATCTAATGCAACTTTATTTTGATGAAATTAAGCATATTTTACACTGGACTAGACTTTTGATGAATTCAATTTCAATGCTCTTAAGAGCAATGAGATGTCACGTCCCACGATGATTCCTATAAGCTTAAGAAGCTTAGATCTCTAAAAAAAAAAAAAAAAAAAAATTGTTTTTAGAAGCTTAAATATGGTATTGACTAGACTTATTGGGATATAAGTTTAGATGTGGTTGAACTTTGAACTTTATTTGGGTCCTTAATACTTGTAATGAAGGTAATAGGGCGTATGCCTAGAACTTCTTCTACCCCTCCATCTTAATTTATTTAGAGAAATCCTTCCAATTGGTCAAACTATTTATCCCCAAATAACAACCCTCAATAAAAACATGTTAGGTATGAGTTTCACTTTATCTTCACTGTACCACACCGCACCAAACAACCTCTATTTACCCATAAAATCATTCCCACCAAATCCTTTGCCTCCCCTTTGCAACCGACGTAGACCCGACTCCCCCCTCCCCCTCTCTACAATCGACAGCAAATCTTCTTACAATTGACTGCGCAGTTAGATTCGACGGCAACGGATCCCAAGAGAGAGACCTGCGATGGAGTCGACGATCTCGCACGGCTTTACCCAATTCTCTTTCCAACTTTGACCATGGTGTCGATCGAAATACAAGTGGTAGTGGCACATCGAAGGAGCCAAAGAGGAAGAAGGATGCCAGTGCTTGTTGTGGTTTTACAATTTTTTTTTCATTTTACGCGATGCTTAGAGTTCTTTGGAATTTCTTAGTGAGGTTTTTTGTATTTTTTTTCATTTTCTTGTGGGTATGAAGAAAATGAGATTTGTGTGTTATGGTGGTGATGGGTGCTATCGGTGGTGCCGTGGTGGTGTTAGGAGGTTCTTAGTTGTCTCTATGCAGCAATTTTTTTTATTTTTTTATGCAAGGGGTGGTGGCTCACAGTGGACCTTTGGGGGTGGGTTAATGGAGTTTCTCTCTATGTATGTGTGTGTGTGTGCAGTGGCTTCCAAATTTGGGATTGATGTGAAGGGGCTATTGTGGGTTCTATCGTACGGCGGTGGAACTAAGATTGTGCGAAGAAACTGGAAAAAAGAGGATAGTTGTTTTCAATTCTATTACTTTTGTTCTCAATTTCCTTACACTTTTGCTAATTAATGTGCAAGTTATATTTGTCCACAGATCACAATTTAATGGTTGGTTTCAATATAAGAGTTTAGGTTTTTTATCTTTTCAGACATTTTTTTTCAAAAGTTTACAACCTTTCCTCAGAAATGATCCTGTTTCTTTTTGAAAATTATTTTCGGTAAATCGTTTAACTATTTAGAGCATTGGCAATGGTCTCGCCATTGTCCAATGTAAGTCTAAAATAAAAGCAAATCTGAGTAAATTCATCTGTATTGGCCTAGCTAAAGTTGTAAAGCTTGACATAACTGTTATAGTAATTCTTAGCAGCTCTCCATGTTTGGCCAGCGATTGTACAAAGAGCAAAGTGATATTTTATCATGTCCAAGTACCTGCCGCTCTATCCTTCCCTCCGTTTTTCGTTGTCTTCGTCCCCAAAACACTTCATTTCTCTTCTTCTTTTTTTCTTCTTTCTCCCGAAATGCTTCTGCCTCCTTCTTTTCTTTCTTTTTCTCGAAACCTTTCTCTGTCTTCATCCCCTTCTCTCTGTCGCCCATTTCTTCTTCAACCCGCAAGCCCTTTTCTTCAACCCATCGTTCTTCTCCGCAAGCCCTTAGTTATTTGAAAGGGTATGTGATAGAAGGGTATGGAGTTGAGGATGAGCACGGTGAGGAAAGCTCGCCCAATGCCAAGTTCGCTTGGAGGGATCACTGGTACCCGGTTTCTTTGATCGAAGATTTGGACCCTCTGCTCCCTACCCCGTTTCAGCTTCTGGGTCGAGATCTCATGCTTTGGTTTGACAGGTCTGCTCGTGAATGGGTCGCTTTCGACGACAAATGCCCCCACCGCCTCGCGCCCTTATCTGTAAATTAAAGTTGCAACATGCTCTATTTCTTTATATCTTGTAAATTTTCCATGAAGAAGTAAGGAATTGCGAAGGATTGGGTTCTTGATGTCTTTTCGCGATCTTGATGAGTTCATATGGTTTGTAGGAAGGGCGGATTGATGAAGGCGGCAACTTGCAGTGTTCATACCATGGTTGGTCATTGGATGGTTGTGGATCTTGTGCAAGGATCCCTCAAGCTTCATCTGAAGGTCCTGAAGCTCGTGCTGTTAAGTCTTCAAGAGCATGCGTTACGAAGTTCCCTACCATGTAGTCACAGGGCCTACTCTTTGTTTGACCGGATGAGAATGGATGGGAAAGAGCACAAACTACCAAGCCTCTGAGGTGTTTGATTCTGTTCATATCTGCAATCTGCTTCCAATTATTTTGATTTGATTTCATTAAGTTGAGGATGTGGATTCATGATGATATTAAAGTTAATGAGTACAAAATTCACTACAAATTGAAAAAATAAAATAAAAATCACTGCAATGTGATGAATGTTTTAAAAAAATTGTTTTGTTATGTACGCTGCCCGATGACTTTGATAAACCTGAGTTTTCGTCGGTGACAATTCAGTGCGATATGTTCTATGGCTATGATATATAATATAATATATTATTTTACCTTTAAGATGGCTAGTCCAATGTGGACTCATCTAGCTAAAACTTGATACTATAGCTAAAAGAAGAAATTCTAACTAAATTTTGGACTTGGCAATGGTTAGACCATTGCCAGTGCTCTTAGAGAGGATAAAGTTGGAGCTGTTGCTTCTTCTAATTCTAGATTTTTCCATTAATGGAATGGTTGTCCTCGGGGAAGAAGACTAGAAGAAGACCAGTGCCCCAGTTGTCGTTGTTGGGTTTTCTCTTCTCGGCATTCTAGCAGCGGAAGGTTTTCTCTTGCAGGAAGGGATGGGTTGTTATTTCAGTGTTATACCATGTGAATGAGTGTATTCTAGATTTGGTGTAATTTGTGACGTGGCAGCAAGTGAGCAAGAGGCTGTTATCCTACCAAAATTAGCCGGACTACTTAAAAGTGTTTCACTTTAATTTAGGGAAGAGAAAACCTTCCCACCGATCAATCTGTTAATACCCAAATAACAGCCCACCAATAAACTATTGCCACGTAACTCCTCCATTTTACCTCTTTATGCGCCTGACTACAGCTGATAAGAAATTGAATACCCAACATGTGGTCATCACCTTGCCCTCTCCCTTTTCTGCAAAAGCCCCAATCCCAAACCAGACCAGAACCAATGCGACAAACCTTGTTTCTCATGGTGCGAAGGAACTCGACCCCAAGCCATGACAAAGCTCGACCTCGAGCCACGAGGGAGCTTGACCTCATGGTGCGGCACGAACTCGAACCTGAGCGTAGTGGCGTAAGCTTGGTTTCTTTTTGGCCTCCACAGAAGGATTTGATGATTGTTTTCCTTTGTTTGTTTCATTTTTTTTTTTTTCTTTTGGGTTTTGGATTTTGGTTCCTTTAGTATTCGGTCATGTAAAAGAATCATTGAGATCAAATAGAAGACGACGGAGTTTTCTCTTCTCAATTAACTACACGCAAATTGCAGAAAGAAACAATCGATTCTTTTTCCATATGCACTTTCTTTATTTAGGTCTTTTTTTTAACATGCAGTTAAGATAGAGTTAAGAGTCTTTTTGTTTGTGATATTATTGGAAAAGGAGAACACAAACATTGTCTTACAATTTTCAAATTTAGTTTCTGGAAGCAAAATAAGAAGCGCACGTTCAGGGCATAGAAGTAAAGCAAACAAAGCACAACACAAATCAGTGGGGGGCGACGACTTGGTGGGGCGACGGAGGAAAAGCTTTTCAGTGGGAGGCGATGGAGCAATGAGGAATTTTGGGGGGGGAGGGGGGGTGGAGGAAATGACCTCAGTGGGAGGCAACGGAGGAAAATACCTCAATGGGGGGCGACGAAGCTTGTTGGTGGTGACAGGTCTGGTCTCTCAAGGTGCGGCAACGTCTTGTTGTGTCTAGTTTCATTAGAGGTAGTGCAGCATGCCCGAGTGAAGGGCTCTTTATGGGAGTAATAAGATGAAAAAGAGCTTACTTTGCCTTTTGTGAATTTCCCTACGTGTCTCATTCTAAATGGGGGCTGTTAAACCCATAAAACCAGATGGGATGTTCTAAAGAGGAACTCTTTAGGGAATATTTTAGAAAAGGGTTGGGATTGATAGCTCTTTATCTTGGTCCAAGACTCTACGTGTGGAATTAGAGATAAGATCTATATATCGATTTCAGAGTATTTACTTAATACATTCAAAATACTTGTATTGGTAGTACTGAGCCATTGAATACTGTGAGATCTGCAAAATCGCAAACTCCACAATAAAATTTAAATAAAGAAATGTTGGAAATCCTAAACAAAAGATTCCCAAATAATATGAGGATCTTAATTATGTAATAAAATAAAGAAATATGTGACGTTGGGAATGTAATCTAATGACACTTTATCGATCAATTGCCTGTTAGCAAGGTGATCTAGCGATAGTTTATTGAACGAAAAAAAAAAGCAACAAATTACTGGCATTTCAAATTGGAGAATTGCTACAAACATATAGAAATTACACAAAAATAAATTTTACCGTCTGTGATGCTTCTAACTCCTGCTTGGAATTTGGCAGTGGTTGAAGCATATGGATATGCAACATAAAGTTACATAATCCTTGTACATGACAACAAACATGTAATGTATCTAACATGTTTCTAATAATATGAATAATCGCAATGAAAAAAATAAAATGGCAAATGCTTGAGCAATATATCATAGTATCAAAACATATTCTATTGATCCCAAAGTAAGTGATTTTAACATCCATGATCCATACAAAAACAGGGTTTCAAAACTTCAACCCTTCATGATCATCAAAATATAGTCTTACACAACGTAGTTAAAAAAATTATCATTTCTTCTCTAGGATCTTTTGGATGTTGTTTATTAACTTCAAAACATCTCTTATAAACTTCTCAATTGCTTCGAGATGATTTTCAACCATATGACTCTCTTTGACTATTGGGGGCTTGTAGAGCTTATGTTTCCTCATCATGCGTGCTATCCTCTAATTATGTCACCACTTCTACCATTCTAGAGAGAATAGTAGTGGAATCTACCACAATGAAATTTCGAGAAATCTTAACAAGTTATGAAAAAAATAAACACAGAGATAATATAAACATGCATAAGGCAAATATGAGTATGGATGAATAAGCATGAACATGCAATTTCATAAATGTACTTTTCACTTTTTTCAGACTTTTTTTTTTTCAAAATCATTGAACTTGTAACAATATACCTTTTTGCACAAATTGACTATTTGGAAACAAGTACATATGTTCTTATTCAATATATTATTGGATACCTCACAATTACCCCCACAAACCGTGTGCACTGGCTAGTTGCTGCACCATATCACATACCTTTCAACCAGCTGTGAATATGTCATAGAATAGATACCTAGGTAGATCAACACATCTTCACCAAAACCTCACAATCGGTATGGAGCTCATAATGCCTTCATCGTACTTACTATGCATTGCACCCACTAGCATTAGGCACTACCACTTTGCTATGGAAATCTTGGGGTCTAATTCAAAATTTGTTGACTGTACTTCATAAACCCAGGAATCGCTACTCTATTTTAGCCACTCAAAGTGGACATGAGAGTTCCACTAGGATATTCCCTCATCCTAGCATTGAGGTCGTGTTAAAACTTATTTTAATGCACAGTAAACTTTGCATGGTATGTGAATATAACACGTAATCATGGCTTGTGAAATGCATGTATCATGACAGCATAGCAAGGAAAAAATATCATATAAACATAGTCAATACATTCAGGCATATTACATGAGCATCACATACAATGATTCAATATGTCACTTAAGCAAGAACTACAATGACCACCCATGTTACATAGGCATGATTCCAGCAAGCACAAGAATCAGACATGACATGTTAAATCGAGTGCACACATGATTCAACTTTGCAAGAAACCGAACATGTGATGTAACAATCAAGGACTTAACAATCATAAATAGAAACAAGTAATACATATGCAAAGTTTATACAAAAACATGATCACATTATCTAAGAATAAGTTAGAGGTTAAGTTACAAACTTTCTTTTTAGTGAGCCATACAAGTGAGCTGGAAAATGAGATTCTAAGTGTTAGTATCATCGCATAAAGCTCTCAAATAGACCTAGCTAGGCCATGTATGCTTACTAAGCAGATCTTGGGAGAAATCTCCTTAATGCTTCAAGACTTACTTAGCGCAAGCCTTCTAGGTCATGACTCCATATTTGATTACTCAAACGTACATATTTAAGGAAAAAAAAAAACTTAGTGATAATCATTTAGCACATGCTCATCCAAGAGGATTTTCTTCAACCACTATACCTACAAGAAACCAGTTTTTTTTTTTAAAAGAAAAGAAAAAAGAAAAAGAAAAAAAAAAAGACTTTAGAGACAAATAACATACACGAACCAATATTAAACATGGCCTAAATCCTCTTGGCCGAGATTCATTAAGGTCCTATTTGGATATGCAGTTCAAATGAGAAAATATAGTTTGTAAAAAAAAGTATGTGTTTGGATAATGAGATAAGGTAGTTTTGACTTTTTAGAATTTGATAAAAGGGTCCCACCAATGATTGAAAATAATTGGATAATTATTGGGTAATAGATATAGATATATTAGTAAAAAAATAATATTTTTATTAATTAAAAAGTTGATAAACAAATTTAAATCCCAAAATCCAATTTTTGTTTTTTGTTGTTGGCCAAACTACTCTATATCCCAAAAATAAAAACTTTTGAAAACGTAGAGAATACAGTTTTTATTGTCTATGTCAGTTACTTTACATTGAAGAAGATAATGACTTTACACTGTTCTCTCTACTTTTTACTGTTTATGTCAGTTATAATTTGAAAACTCTTAGACGGTTGTTGAAAACATAGAGATGAAATAAAAGCTCACTTGTTGCCGTTTGGATAGCCAAATCAAACAAATTGTACAACCCAAATGAGATAGTTTGTATATCATCCAGTTATCCAAACCGGCCCTAACATCATGGATACTATTTTTCTCTTCCTTCGTGCTTCTTAAATCCACGTTACAATACACAAAAGCACATATTTCCCTTACATGCTGAGACCTCTAGGTTTATTCAACCCTTAGTATTTTCGTGACAAGAAACTAGAGAGTGAGTAGGGTTAGGATTTTTTTTTTTTTAATCGAGCTCAAGCTTCCTCGAGTGTTATTCGAATCCCTCACTTAGTTGTGCATAAATGGTGTTTGGATGATGAAATTTTATATTATAATTATATGATTAAATTATTTAACACTTAAAATAACACTTATTTATATAAATCTATGACTTTTGTTAATTTTTTATTAGGTTTATTTTAACTTCTGTAAATTTATGATATTTTTTAAATTGATTTTATTTTTTTATGCAGGAGGATCTAAGTCAGATTACACATTAATAAAGCTTAAATATATTGAGGTGACAAATCAATGCAAAGATGGCAGCAACTTGTGATCTGTCCCTCATTATGGCAGTTTTGGGCATGTTTCGGTATTTTGGTAATAATTTTAGTTACGAGTATCAAAATTGCGCATATGACCCCAATTTGGAAAACTCTTTAGAGTGCACACATTGTGGCTACCCAACTATGTTTATTGTGCATCTTCTTCAAGGCCAAAATCTGCTGTTTTCCCCCTTTCAATTCCTATTTTTAGTTTTTTTTTTTTTTTTTTTTTTTTTTTTTGTCTTTATGGTAATATTTCATTTATCATTTAGCAAGTGATTTTGAACCTGATTTGGACCCTTTTTTTTGGCAAATTACTTCTTTAATTACGTATTTATTTTTAGTGTGATTATTAAGATTTTGCTATTTTTGGTAAAATCCTGATATTGTCGATTTGCTTCTATAACAGTCTGGCTTGTTGGTTGATTTCGACATTTTTGAATTTTGATAATTTTGAATTGAACATCAGAATTATTTTCTCTGTGTTTTGGAAGATTCTCATCCTCCTTCCCTTTGAGTTATATATTGAAATTATCCTGCAGAATAATGTCTATTTTGTCTGGCCTCAATTTTCTACTGACCTTTTCATTTGTCATTTAATACTAATTAAATAACACTAACTTATATAAATCTATGACTTCTATTAACTTCTGTAAATTTATGATATTTTTTAAATTTATTTGAATTTCTTTAATGACCTTTTCATTTGACATTTACTACTAATTGTGTCTCTTCATTTTTTTTTTTACCTATTACAGTGCATGTTGTGCCCTTCCTAGTATATATATATAATGGTTAATAATACACTTACACCTCATTTACTACTACTTTACTACTTAACTATTTTTTGTTTTTGTTATTTGAATATAGATTAAAAATTTCAAAATATAACCTTCTTGTATAATCTAAAAGAAAATAAATTCAATCAATCAATGTAGTCATGTAAATTAATTTAAAATAAATTCTATTTTATAAAAAGAATGTCAGTTTTTATAAAAATAAGAGCAAAATAATTTCAATTTTTATAAAATTGAATTAATTTACATGATTATATTGGTTGATTGATTTTTTTTTCTATATTATACAAGAATATCATATTCTAAGATTTTTAATATAAATTCAAATAACAAAAGAAAAAATATATGTAAAGAATAAAATAATAATAAATAAGATGTAAATGTATCATTATCCATATATAATGAGTTAATCTTATAACTGGTTGGACTGACCTCTTCTAAAAGCAGTCATCCAATAATTTAATGCCACATAGGTGTTACATTTATGCTACAATGACACTGCACCCAGGAGAAAATTCGCCTCTCACACTCCTTTCTCCCCATCTCAGATCTCTTCTTCGACTAAAAAGCAACAGATCTCCCCCTCTCTTGCATAGATCTCTTCATTGACAAAGCTTGCATCATTTTCAAAGCCATACATATCCACTTACTGGTATGCATTACAAAAATATCAGTGAATGAAAGGAAAAAAAAAATATCTACTACGCGAGGTATTCCCTCCCTTATATGCCTAAAATTCGAGACCAAGAAAAAAAAAACAAAAAATAAAAAACAAAAGGAAGAAGAATGCAATCTACTTCTCCAATATCAGCTAAAAGGAAAGGAAAAAAATCTACCACGCAAAGTATTACCATCCCCATACTCCTAAAATTTGAGAACAAAAAACCAAGAGGAATAAGAATGCTATTTGCTTCTTAAGTTTGTTCAAGATGAAAATACCAAAATTGTTACGAAGGTCAGCAATGGGAAACCCCTAGGGCTTGGAAATTAAATATCTTTCCGTATATAGTGATTGAGTGGAAATAATATGAAAATTGAGCATGAAAGCTAAGGTTTTTTTTGTCTTAAAAAGTCACTTATGCACATTTATATCCTACATTGCAGAAGAAGCGTCACAGGGTCAAAATGGGAAAAAAATGCATGAGAAATATTCACTCTACCACTTAACTTTCACATGACACTTAGAAGAAATGGGAAAACATAACCCTTTCGATTGCCCTAACCCTTGTTGCTCTACATTGCAGACACCACACCTCAGAGAACCGCATGGAATTGGAGGAAGTAACAACCAGGAGAGAGAGTGCAACAGAATCAGTGGAGAGGATGGAGGAGGAGAGGCTAAAAGGAGAGTGGTGGGATGCGAAAAGGGCACGCAGGATTTTTCTGGCAAAACTGAAAAACATCACTCAGAGAGGATTTTATTTTTAATCTGGATTTTCTTTGTCCCTTTTCATTTTCTGGTGTGATGGATCATCTCTTTTTGAATTTTAACAATTTATTTTCATACTTGATAGAAGGGTAATTTTCGAGTGACCTAGGTCAAGGGAATCCTTTGCACAGTGGGGTTTTGCTTGATGGTTTTGGTTCTTTCTTTCGGTTTTGATTTGTACTCTTGTGAATTTCTATCAATTTCATAGAAATCGAGTTTAGGGTTTCATCTGTAATTCCTTTTTGACTCATTGTTGACTCTGGGCACAGTGGGTGCTTAAGGGACACAGGCCCTAATTTCGGATTACTAAATGCCTGATGTTGATATGAAAACTGTGAGGTTTTTCAGAAAGTGTTCGTTAGTGCTAAATTCATATACATACTTCATATGTTTTATTCTTGACTGAAATTGCATGTGATGGTCATTGTAAATGCCAAAACCCCATCGAAATCCCTTGGTGCAAAGAGGAACCGTAGCCTAGGTACTTGTTTAAAGTTTTTTTTTTTTTAGAGACTTAGTTCTAAATACTTCACTTGACTTCCTTTGTCCATGCATATAGCTTAGTTTCTCACCTATTTTGGTTATAAACTTCATAGTGTTTCAAAATACTTTACATCTTGTTCTCATTAAGCATTTCAAGAGGGGTAGCAAGCTTTATTTTAAATCTAGTAGTTCCATTTAAACTTGTCCTGTGGTTTTAAAGAATTTTCATTCAGCTAATACTCCATCTCCTTGACTCTGTTTATTCCAAGACCATTAATTGTAAACAAAACTGGAATTGCCTTGATCCCTGTAAAATCGACTTTGGACTCCCATTATACTCAAGTTGAGCGCCTTATGCACTTGGAAGGCAATTTAAAAGAAAAGCCATATAGGAACCAGGGCTTTGACTCCACAACCAAAAATAGCATATGAAAAACTTGATATTTATACTTTAACCAAGAGAAAACAAATAGCAAAATATGGCATAGGCCACAAAAAATTCTCTTGAACCATGTACACAACACCAACACCAAAAATTCTGCGAAGATCCAAACACCATTACTAGAGAGAAGGATCGAGATAGGCAAGTATCTTTCTAGAGAGAGAAAGTTAGGGTCATTCTAGAGAAAAAGGGGAGGAGTCTGTTTGGCTTTGTTTGGGTAAAGGGGCTTTCGTGGATTTATATAATAATAATCATAGTGGTAGAGTGTTAGGGTTTGCAGTCATATAAGGATGATGCTTATCGAACATGGAAATGGCTGAGGAAGATGGTGATGGACGACGCTACTGAAGTGAACTCCTGCGGCAGTGCTGAAGCCTTGAACAATAGAATGTTGAAGAATTTATTTCAGGTGTGTAAAGGGTTTGAAAGATTTGTTGTGATAAGGTCTATCGTGGTTTAAGTAAAATTGCTGATGTTGCAGGTTGTGATTAGGGGATGTTAAAGCCAAAACCAAAGTTTTGAATACCGTACCGAAAGTTATATCAGTCAAGGCACTGGAAAGAAATATTTCGGTATCGGTACCGTTTCGTGTATCATTTCAAAAAGTTTATACTCGGATAAATTATATATATACAAGCATTTACTGTATTCTAAAATAACAACAAAATAAGTCATAAACCCGATACTTCTCAATACATGTCTTAAGTTTTAAGTTACAAAAAAAATAAGTTCTTAATTCAACCATTACAATAAAATCACTTATCCTCATAAAAAAGATAATAAGGATCAGGATTCGACATATTAATCAAAATATTTTCATCAACATCACCACCGTCATCAACATCAACACCAACATTATCATCGTCTTCCTCATTTAGTAAGGTTAATGGCTCCTCAATACTTACCTAATCCAAATCTTCTCCATCAAAAAGCTCAGATTCTTCACCCACCTATTCTTCCATCAAGTCAATGTTTTCACAATTGATTAGATCTAAAGCAACTCTTTCCTTTTTTATGTTTCTGTCAAAATAAAATCAAATATAAGTGAAAATGTTATATATTTTTCAAAAGTGAAAAACATTAGTATTAAAAAAATTTACTTATCTTGCAGCTTCAAGTTATAACGAACATATACTAAGTCATTCACATGTTTATGCACTAATCTATTTGTCTATTTCGAATGAATAAAATCAAATGTGCTCTAGTTTCTCTCACATCCAGTTGCACCATAACATTGACTTAGTATTCGAATAGCAAACCTTTGAAGCATTGGAACCTCACAACCAAATTGGGTCCACCATGCAATTATAACAATAATGCAAGTACAAATTATTAATTAAATGCAAGTAAAATAAAACAAGATAAAATTTAAAGTACAAAGCCACACTATTTAAGAAATGATATTGATAAATAATAATATCTAGATTAATCTTATCACCCTGGCGGATTGCTAAAGAATGTCCAAACTCATCTACTGTATTCTTATACAAGTCAAGTTCTGCAATGATCTTGTCTTGATCATCAGGATCAAGTTCCATCTTCATCACATAGCTATTGAAGCCTCTTACAACATTATTTTTATTTTTAAAATTGGGGCTATAGTAAATTCCAGAGTTAAGAAAACAACCCGCCGCATGTAATAGACTGTGAAGCTGCTTATCCCATCTAAAATCAATGATCGTAGTGAATGGACTGAGTACACTAACTTTGTTATTGCATCTTGCTTTTATGGTCTTTTTGACTCTTTCCATTATATCATACAAATATTCCATTGCAGGCTTCTTATCCCCGTTAACAAGTCGTAGAACACAAACCAAATGCTCACTAACTTTAACAATAAATTGACATTGAGTTCAAAACTCTTTATCGTCTAAAACAATCCCAGCTATCTCCTTCCCTATGTTGCTCTTAGAATGACTTGATGTAATCCATTTATCACACGTAAACATTTTTCTGAGTTCTTTCTTAAACAAGAGCAACCATTGGATACTTAAAAAATTTGTCGCAAACCTTGTAATTTAAATCATAACCTTTGATGAAGTCTTGTCTCATCAATGCCCAAACCCAACAATAGTTATAGACGAACTTTATTATCTTTTTTGCCTTTTTTATAGTATCATCAATAAGGGGAAAATGTCTTGATTCAGAAAAATTCTCCAACATCAAGTCTATGCAATGAGCTGCACAAGGGGACCAGTAGAAAAAGCTATACTTCTGCTATAATTTTTTTCCTGCAGCTTTATAACTTGCATCATTGTCCGTTATGAACTGCACAAGATTCTCAGCTCCAATTTCTTGAACAACCTCATCAAAGATATTATACAATGTTTCAACATCTTTTCTAAGGCCAGATGTATCAACAAATTTCAGGAACATTATACCTTTTGGACAATGAACTAGAACGTTGATTATTGATTGTTGTTTTTGATTTATCCAGCCATCTGCCATTAGTGAACAATCGGTCTCATTCCAAACCTTCTTAATTTGTTGCAAATAATCTTAAACCTCATTCACAGCCATTTTTAATAAATTTCCTCTCAACTCATATAAAGAAGGGCCATTGAATCCTGACCCGATGGCAGTTATGACATCGATAGTTGGTTGATAAAACTTGGATTGAGTTGCATTAAAAGCATCATGCCACCAGCGTGCTACAGCCACTTTTGCTTTTACAATCATCTCATTTGAACGCATAGAATTCTGAATTGAAGGTTGGGTCCCAGGAGTTGTTCTTGGAGCAAACAAACTACTTAATCCCTCCACCGACTTTCCAATTCCAGATTCTTTCAACTTCCCCTTACCTTTTGAAAGCTGAGGCTGCCCCTCTATACTATTATTATAATCAATATCATCATATGTTAAATCTATATCGTCTCCAATTTCTGAGCTTATTTTTCTTTTCTTTTCTTTTCTTTTTTCATTTCATCAATCAACTCCTTCATTTGCCACTTTACATCTTCAGAGACCTTTTTACATGCTTCTACATTACCTGGAATCCTAGCTAGATGATACTTCAACCAAGTGATCCCGCCACCTCTAATTAATTTATTACAATATAAACATTCAGTATTATTTCTTACCCCTAGCACTGCACTTACATGGGCCCATGCTGGATCTTTTGATCTTACAAGAGCAAGTGTTGTAGATGTAGCACCGGTTGATTGACAACTAGATATTTTTATACTCCTATATAATAATTCATAATTCAACACTTATTCACATTCAAGTGTTCAACACTTAATAGATGCACGTAAAACTATTGGTGATGAGTAGAATCTATTTTCTGGGTTTTCTATTGGGAGATTCCACTCCAATAAACTATTGGCAATTAAGAAAGTGACACAAACATACTCCAATAAAGTGATTAGTGATCTTGACATTATGTTTCTTAATTTCAAGTTGTTTTGATCCCTTTGTTAGGTTTAAGATCAGGTGAAACCAGTAGATGCATGCATGCATAATTAATTGCAGAGTCATCCCCATTATATATACCAAGGTACTGGAAAACATAAATATTCCAAAAAAAAAAAGTTCCCCAGGTATTGGCTTCTTGTGGGATAGAGTTTTAGCAAAACATGATCATTAACTACTTCACAATATATATAATAAGATTCTTGATCCACTTTAAACAAACTACTTCACAATATATATGTACAAAAAATTTCTTACTTCATTAAATAATAATCCATTTTGATTGTCTTTTATAAGGCATTCTAGCTACTATATATATATATATATATAGATATATCTGCATGCAGTGTGTGTGGAATGGAATCATCAATAATTTGCTTCTTTCTTATATATTAAGCCGTGGATGGTCTACATTGGCTACCTTTAATTATTTTAAAATTCTGCACACTTTTTTTAGGCTTATATTAGAATCTCGTAAAGCCTAGATAGGCAGGCTCTTAATTTGTTTCTTTGTTTTTTTCAATAGTTTATACTTTGTATTGTGTAGTTTTTTCCTTATGATCATAGCACCCAGAACCTCATAATTATTTTTCTTTGCATAATTTATTAGTGGGAGCTATATATAATAAAATAGATAGAAATTCATAAAAAAAAATTAAAAATTATTAGTAAATAATCTGGTGAATATAAAAGGAAATATTAAATTATTTGAAAAATATTGTTGATAATATGATAAATTAGAAGAAAATCTAAAAATTAACTTCAGAAGCCTGCTTCTATGGTGGAGGGAGAGGTCTTGAGCTTGGACTTGAGCCTTAGATGATGGATTGCTTTGTAGTGCGTACTGCGTAGGCAAAAAAAAAAGGAAGATGAAAAGTGAAAACAGAGTGCACGGCAAGATCCAGAGTACCAAAAAAGAAGAAAAGAAAAAAAAAGGATAAAAAAAAAAGATGAATTGATGAAAAGTGAAAACTGAGTGCATGGCGAGATCCAAACCAAAGAAGAAGAAAAGAAAAAAAAATGCCAAAAAAAAGATGAACATGAAATGATGAATTGATATTTGATGAAAAGTGAAAACACTACAGACTTTAGAGTGCACAACGAGATCTAGTCTTCCAGACCAAAGAAGAAGAAAAGAAAAAAAAAATCCCTAAGGGCCTTAAGACTAAATGCCATAAATGCCCCTGCACTTTTACTTAAATTACAAAAATGCCATAAGCCATATATCCGTTCAGATTCCAAAATTGTATTTTTAGTACCTGGTGAAACATACATTTCGGTCGAAATTCGAAATACCGGCCAAAACAAGCTGGTACTGGCCGGTATACCCGATATTTGAGGCAGTACGAAACACATTTATTACTTGTACCAAACCAGTGGTCGGTATGACATATACCAGCCATACCGACTGGTACGGTATGGTATCAAAAACTTTGGCCAAAATACCAGCCCGACCACTCTAAATCGACACTCATATATAATTAGAGTTCTGCTTTGAAGCAGTCCATCCGAAAATATGGCTTTAACAACCACCAATAATATTTTGCCACGTCATCAATTTTATAGAAATTATAATAGTCTCATCACACTGTAATAAACTCTCAAAAGCAAAAGCAAAACCATCTAAGAGCACTAGCATTGGCCTAGCCAAATGCCAGTGGCTCATCAAACTTTAGCGTTAATTTCCATCTGCATTGAACTAGCTAAAGTTCATTGGTTGAAGCTTTGAGCTACAGTTATTCTATCTCCTCTTCCAAATTTGGCCAACGACTATAGCAAGACCAAACACTTAGTTTATTATTTTCGCTGCCCAAAGTCTCTTTCTTCTCCCTTAATCTGCTCCACCTTCCCCTTTCTTTCTTTCATTTCTCTCTTTCTTTCATTCCTCTACTGAAGCTCTCCATCTCCTCTCTACGCCGAAGCTCTCTTCTTCTTCTTTACGCTGACAGCTCCATTTTCTTGCTTTCGTTTCATCGGCTTCCATTTCCTTTCCCTCCTTCCCATTTGCATTCATTTCCATTTGTAGAGAAACCTTTGGATCAACTTCCTTGAAGTATCTGGAGTGAAGATTTAGTTAAACAATTTTGCCCTAGATTGCCGAGATCAACAAAGAGGGACCCTTGACGATTGTTGGCTTCACAAGGGTACATTTTTTGAAATTTTTTTCTTTCAAATATCTGTTTTGAACGTAGTTTATTTTTGTTAGTTTGAATGTATGTTGGGTTGGGAAAGCATGTTCATGGTTTTTTTTGTGGTTTGAATGTGAGTGTGGAGTATGACTATTGCAGAGTCCATATACCCTTTGTTTGCAATCTTTTGTTTTTTCTTCTTTGGATTTTCGGTTTGGTTGGTTTTTTCCCTTTTCCAGGTTAGGTTTTGAAAGAGAATAAAAACATGACCATGGACAATTTGGGGTAGGGCAGATTATGATAAAAGAGTGTGAAGTTATGATCAAGCATCGTTTCTTTTGGAAAGGTTATATGTATCATTATTGTGGTTACAACATGTCCATTACATCTAGTGATTAGGTTGGATTTTCGTTACCTGAACTCTTATGATCACGAGATGGAGTAATATTCAATAATAGGCACATGTTTTCTATTCATAGTTGAAGTATAACAGGGCTTTTGTGCAAACAAAAAAAAAAAAGGAAAAAATACGGCTTTTGTATAATAGGGCTTTGAGCTATCTTCATCTAACAAAAGTAAAAAGGATTATGACGGATTTTTCATATCAGCTACTTTCATAATTTTGCACCCTTGCAGTTCTACATTAATGGACCCTTGTTGAATTGATACTTGATTTAGTGACATTGTTTTTTTTTCCCCCTCCAATTATTTTGAAAATTGGCTCATATATGTGTATGACCTTTTTTCATTTTTTAAAGATTGTTATGAACTGTTATGGTCTGTTATCAACTATTTTGCATACTGGGATGCTCATTCATAAAAAATCTAGTCTGGTTGTGCCGATTATGGTTTGTTACGAACTGTTTTGCATACTGGGCTGCTCATTCATAACAAATCTGGTCTTGTTGTGCTGATTATGGTATGTTGTGAACTGTTTTGCATATTAGGCTGCTCATTCATAACAAATCTGATCTGGTTGTGCATACTCTGGTCTCTTATGCATTGTTTTAGTCTATTATAGACTGAAGGTGCTGAAATTAGTATGTTTATGGCTGACTCTTGAAAATTTTAAATTTTTTTAAGGATGGACACACTTGTTGATGATGACCCATTCTTTACCACTTTGTTACAAAGTGGAGAAGAAGGAATTAATAGCACCCCAACACCTCATTCTAATGTTGTAGTCCAAGCTACATCCATTGACGGTGAAAAGAGGTCTCCTACGAAAAAAGTACAAAGAGGAGCATCTTTCACTGTAGATGAGGATAACCTCATTATCTCAACTTGGATCTATATTAGCATTGATGCTATAAGGGGTACTGATAAAAAATCCACTCAAATGTGGGAAATAATTTTTGAGTTTTATCATGAATATAAGAAACCAAACACAGTAAATTGTTCTATAGGCTTTTTGATGAATCGGTGATAATCGATTCAGAAATGCACAAATAAGTTTTGTGCATCTATAGCACATGTAAAATCATTGCACTCAAGTGGTGCAACGGATCAAGATAAGGTACTAACGTCTTTTCCTTTAATTATGCAATTATGTAGGGCTGATTTGTGAATTAACAGTATTCCATAAACTTTGTAGATTTTGAAGGCAAAGCTTATGTACAAAGAGGTGGAGAAGGGGAAAAACTTCACAATGGAGCACTGTTTGTGTCTTTTGAGACACCAATCAAAACGACAGCAGCACGTCATGACCCTTGATATGAGGAGAAAGGCAAATGATAAACGTACACACATTGATCTTAAAAGTAAAGTTGCGAGTAACATTGTGGAAGAGAATGTGGAGGTTATTGGTAAGAGACCTCCAGGAAAAAAAAAAGTTGAGAAAGAAAGGAAGAGGAAACAAGATTACTTGGAAGACCATGATACTGAAATCAACAAGGCCTTATCTCAAATGACCGAGGATAGACATAAATGCATGGTAGAGCGGAGAACAGCTGTTGAGAAGGAAGAAGGCGATAGATGTGCAACCTTTTAACTAAAGAAGAAGTTTGGGGCCAAGATGATGAGACTAGATCTTGTTGGAATGAGTGCCATCCAGCAAGAATACTTCTTCAATATTTAGTGAGAAATATTTAAGGCATCGAAGTCCCATTTTGAATGTACATCTACATTTCTATTGACACCTTATGGAGGTTTGTAACTTTGGGTAAATGTTACTTTTATTTTGATTTTAGTGGCTCCCCAGCCAAGCAGCAACTAGGTGTCATGAGTACGTTGATGTCTCCATTTTTTGGTAGTACTAGTTAATTGAGTTGCTGGTTTACTTGGTTTTGTTTGAGTTACTGGTGCATGGCTGCACATGAGCCATTTTTTGGAGAAACTCCTAGTGCATGGGCTGTTGGTTTATTTGTATATTTTGTACTGTTACTACTAAAATGTTGATGTTGAACTATACTATTAGTTCATGGAGTTGATGTTTTGTATTGCTAGAAAGGGAGTTGTTGGCTTATTAATGGACCCTGAATTATTTGCATGGAGTTGATATTTTGTATTGCCAGGGCATGGACTTGCTCCCTTCTATGTTTTGTACTAGTTTATTTGTTTGTTTTGGAGAAACAATGTACTGTTGTGCATTGTTTTGCTAGTTTGGAAATGTTCTATTATTATAAAGGATTATCCACCAAATTCATGTTGAAGGACCTTAAATACATTGATGTTAATGTTAATACGTGAGCTTGCACCAACACCATGCATATTGAGTTGTTGGTTTACTTGAGAATTGTATTTTTCTATTCCTATATATAAAGTTGTTGAGTTTTGCTGCATACAAGTAAGGTCGCGTACTAATCTGTGTACCAATACTGATTCATTCATACTTAAATTTTAAATTAGCACTGTTTTCAATAAAATCTACTTTTTGTCCAATCATAATAGATTGGTGCACATATTAGTACACAATTGTGCTTGCAACTAAATTTTTTCAAAGTTGTTACACATTCAAACATAAATCAGGTGTCCATTACTTGTAAATGTAAATGTTGGATAAAAGAAAGGTTGGTAAAAATTGTATATGTGATTATTAGGTGTGAGACTACTATGAAAATATGTTTATTGGATAATTAGGTCAAGAAAAAAGAATAGTTGAGAAACAATAATTTTAAGTACAAATTAAATTATTAATTAATATATAGAGAGTCTATTTGCAAAATATTAAAAAAATTAAAAAATTATTATTTAAATATATAATATTATAATATTATTTTAACTTTTCAATGACTAATCCAACGTAGATCACAAAGTCTATTAGTTTAGACTTTAGCTAGAAGCTCTAACTTTAGCTAACTTTAGTCAAAATTTAGACTTGGCAATAGCTAGTCTATTGCCAATGCTTTAAGTCCTTCGCCCACCATTAATCATATGCCATTTGTGTTCTTTTTACTCCTTTCAGGCAAAAACAAAACCACTAGATAGTGCCATAAGAGACACAGCTGCTTGTTCCTCCACCTTCAACTTTCTCCTCCTCTACCAAAAAAGAAACTACCTACATAAAGGGTAGTAGTAACCCAATTCATCATCCAAAAAACGAACTACCTATAAAGTGAAAAATAAACCCACCCATAAATTATATCACCCGATGAAAAATGTCAAAAAAAAAAAATGCAGAATGATATTTACCCATGTAGTGACCAAGAAAATAGGCCAAAAAATGCTCAGTATATTTGCAAATAGAAACTGAAAGAGAGAGAAAATAATCGGAAGATAATAAACCCAAAACAAATCAAATATCAAAATCAACTGTGTAATGATTGTTGGCTTAAAAGTAACTAGGGGTGTAACCGGTCCGATTTGGTCCGGTTTTAAACAAAATTTAGGACCAAATCGGTATATACCGGTTTTGCATTTTTTAAAACCGATTACGCACCGGTTACCCTCCTAAACCAGTACTCCGGTTTTACCAGTTTTCGGTCCAGTTCGGTCCGATTTTTATCAGTTTTAATGTACTATATTATATAATATAATATAATATAATATATTATAATATATAATACTATAGTGATAATATATTGTAGTATATTATAATATATATTATAATTGTATTATAGACTATAATGATATATTATAATATATAATATAATGACATATTATATTATATTATAATATATAGTGATATAATATAACTATTAATATGCACTACATAATATTAGAATAACTCTTAATACAATAAGCAAAATGATATAATATTTTAAAATTTAATATTATATTAATTAGTAATTTATCATATAGTATAAAACTATTTTATATATAGTTATATATTATATATAAATATTATATACAATATAAACAATTAAAATATATATCAATCGGTCCGGTCCGGTTTTAGAAAAAGAAAAATTGAAACCGGACCGATTTTGACCGGTTTTGAGAAAACTAAAACCGGTACCGGACCGAACCAACCTCGGGACCGGACCGATGCCACCGGTTTGGTCCGGTCCGGTCCGGTTTACCGATTTATTGGTTTTTTTTTACACTCCTAAAAGTAACAATATCGATTGGAAGACCGCCAATGAAACAAAGGCCCATGAGTGAAAATTAAAAACCCCCATGGAGAGAATAATAGAGACTAAAAAAAGGAGAGAAACAGGTACTATCTCCCAACTTAAAAAAAGGCCGACGAGTTCAATCTTCTGCCTCACATAAAGAGGGACCTCATCCATCATCGTCAAGAGGGAGGCAAAGCCGTGCGAAAGGGGGGCGAATTGGTAGCCATAAATCTCGTTGTGCATTTCTATGAGAGGGGAGTGAGAGGAATAAATTTCAAATCCTCTATATGCATTCTATGATAGTTAAAATATGAAGCCTACATGTCACTCAAATATTAGAGAGCTATTATTTGAAACATATTAGACTATTATAAGATCAGCTCTGCTACATATAACTGGTGGTGGGGAACCGCCGGATAATCGCCTCTGCCACATCAACCAATTAAAAATAAAAAATAAAAAAATAAAGAGCAAACGAACTCAAACAATACAACGTCATGAATTGAGAACGAAAGCAAAGATTGAAGGTGTTCAACTTAACTGAAACAAGATCTTTTTTATTTTTTTACGTCAAATACAATTAGAATTTTGAATCAATATATGCAAAGCACAGGACAGATGCATGATGGTTTTGGACATGATACCGGCAATAATCTTGATTTGCTTTCGGCTCATAGGCATTGGTGCAGTTTTCATTATTTTCTTAACAAGTTGTCCATGGTCTGTAAAACTCTTTGCCTCTCTGCAGATTCTCGCCATGGTTTGAACAACAATTTTAGGGTATGCCCCAACAGCAGTTTCTCAGCTAAGCATCATGCAATTAGTGCCATCAAGAACTGCATTAGAAACATCTGTGGCTTCAGCTCGGGTTGGCTGGGGAGATTTGGTCATACATTCCAACATCTGGGTAGCAGTCACCACTGGTTTTCCTTGCATGTTGGCACTTTGGAACTCCCCAATCCAAAATATCCACTTTGTCCTGGGGTTTCACTCTTGAACCATGAAATCTCTTCATTCAGAGAAGCATTTCCAGCGTCCGTTCAAAAATATTGGAGTTTACAACTAACTTAAATATTGTTCATAGTGGTGGAATAACCCCGAATTTTATTAAAAAGAACAAAAAAAAAAATCAACAATAGGAATGAAGTTCCAATTTTTCCTTCAATCTATTGTTTTCTTCACCACCCAGGATCAACACAAGACACACTGCACTATCCAGTGGAATCCTTTGCTACATACAAGTATAGTTGCGCACTAATCTGTGTACCAATACTAATTTATTCATATTTAAAATTTAAATTAACACTGTTTTCAATAAAATCTATTTTTTGACCAACATATCATATTGGTGCACAGATTAGTGCACAATTATGCTTGCAACTATATTTTTCCTTAAAAATAAGAAAGAAAGAAAAATTCTTGCAAGTAAAATTTGTGCATCAATTTATATATTAATATTAATACGTAAGGTATATATTTAACGAAATGATATAAATTAAAGATAAAAGTAATTTTTATGATAGAAGATTTTTTTCTCCTCTTAAATTTTTTTTTTATAAATAAAAAAGTTATTAATCCATGAATTGGTAAATTTGTACCTAATAAATCAGAAATGAAGAAAGAAAAAGAAAGAGAGGAGGGAAAAAAAAACGCCTGCGACAACGTCGGTAATGCATCCAATCCATTCCTTCCTCCCATCTCATCTCCCATTTCTTCTGCACTGCAAAAACAACTACCTTTCCCTTTAGCTGCTGCTTTGAGCGGTCGAGTGACTTTATGGGGCTTACTGTGGAGGACTTCTTGAACGAGTGCCAGCAGTCCGGTGATGCGGCCTACGCTGCCTTCCGATCCTTGCTCGATCGCCTCGAGAATCCCACCACCCGCGTTGACGCCCGCATCTTCCTCTCCCTTCTCCAGAATCGCTTCGCCTCCTCCCCTTCCAAACTCGCCGCCGATCAGTTCTTCCACTCTTTCCATTTTCGTATCGACGACATTCTCCTCGACCAATACCAAGGTAGCGCCCCCCCCCCCCCCCCCCCTTCTCCTTCTCCCGCGCCGGTGATTACATTTCCAACTTTGTCGAACCACGCGCGTGCTTTTTTTCCGGATTATTTTCTCCCTTTTTGGATTTTACTCTCTCTCTCTCTCTCTCTCTCTCTCTCTCATACCAACCACTGCGCGTGCAGGATACCAGGGTAGGAAGAAATTGACAACGATGGTGATCCCTAGCATATTTGTTCCCGAAGACTGGTCCTTCACTTTCTACGAAGGACTGAATAGACACCCAGACTCTATCTTCAAGGACAAGACGGTCGCTGAGCTTGGTTGTGGGAATGGATGGATATCCATTGCCATTGCTGACAAGTGGTTGCCCTCTAAGGTTTCTTTTTCTTTTTCTTTTTCTCCTCTTTTCATCACTCTCACATATTTCATTTTCATATCTATCTGCATATAGGGTTGATACTTCTCTCAAGTAACCACTTTGCAGGTGTATGGGCTTGATATTAATCCTAGAGCCGTCAAGATTTCATGGATAAACTTATACTTGAATGCCTTAGATGAGAAAGGCCAGCCCATATATGATGCAGAGAATAAAACTTTGCTTGACAGGGTGGAGTTTCATGAATCCGATCTACTCTCTTACTGTAGAGATCATGGCATTCAACTTGAACGAATTGTTGGATGCATACCTCAGGTAATTGATTCTTACACAATTTGATTTAAAGAATGTCGATTTCGATTTATAATCGTTGTTTTGACTCCTGGTTTGGGTTGCCCTTATTTGTGTTCTTCTTGCAGATTCTTAATCCAAATCCTGATGCAATGTCTAAGATGATTACAGAAAATGCGAGCGAGGAATTTCTGCATTCGCTGAGTAATTATTGTGCACTTCAGGTTACTGAGAGATCTTTAATGCTTTAAGCGTCGGTGTGCATTTAAAAAATGTTTTCACGTTAGCATTGCATGTCTAGTTTGTATGCGCCTCGTTTGAAAGTCATTGATAGATGACCGAAAAACTTCAGTGATTATTTGATTATTTTACCTTCTTATGATTTATACGTGTTATTTTCTCTATAGGGTTTTGTTGAGGACCAGTTTGGCTTAGGCCTAATTGCGAGGGCGGTTGAGGAAGGAATAGCTGTCATCAAACCTCTGGGGATCATGATCTTCAATATGGGAGGCCGTCCAGGACAAGCAGTTTGTAAACGCTTGTTTGAGCGCCGTGGTTTCCGTATCTCCAAGATTTGGCAGACTAAAGTTATTCAGGCAAGTAAACCCCCGTTTCCGTTCAAAATTATTTTTTCCAATCCGAAATGTGCCTCTTGAAGTTTTCTGCCACAGGCATCGGATACAGATATTTCAGCCTTGGTTGAAATTGAGAAGAACAGTCCACACCGTTTTGAGTTCTTCATGGGGCTTTCTGGAGATCAGCCTATTTGTGCTCGAACAGCATGGGCCTATGGGAAGGCTGGGGGTAGCATTTCTCATGCATTATCAGTTTACAGTTGTCAGCTTCGTCAACCAAATCAGGTGCTCAGTTCAGTTTAGTTTGTATTTTAACCACGTGGAAGTTCATTGCACCATATTGGAAAGGGCAATAATAAGGAAAATGGTTTGAATAAATTTGACAGGTCAAGACAATTTTTGAGTTTCTTAAAAACGGCTTCCATGAGATCAGCAGTTCTTTAGATTTATCTTTTGAAGACGATTCTGTTGCTGATGAGAAGATTCCAATGCTGGCTTATCTTGCTACTGTCTTGAAAGAGAGTTCCGTTTTCCCCTACGAGCCACCGGCTGGAAACAAGCGATTCCGTGATCTCATTGCAGGCTTTATGAAAACATATCACCACATTCCACTTAATGCTGATGTAAGAAAACTTTTAACTCTACTTATGAAAAATAAAACTTTAACCCTGTTATTATATTTAGTCATACTATCACTTTCTAGCTCGTTCTTATGTAAAGGTGTATGCTATTTGTATACGTCTTGTTTGCACAAGACCGGGATTTACTCTGTAGGGGTAAGTCCGAAGGCCCTGCTTTGGAGAGGTTCCAAAAAAAAAAGAGTAAAGCTATGCCCATTTACTACTATCAATAAAATGTTTTTTTACTTATAAAATTTTTTTATTTATACTGCTCACTTTCAGGCTGGAAAAACAAAACAAAACAGCAGCATATGATATTTTTCTCTTTCTAGTATCGTTCAATGTAACATTCTTCCTAACTTGTTTTTCCCCTTGATTCTGGCACAGAACGTTGTCATCTTTCCTTCGAGGGCTGTGGCAATTGAGAATTCTCTTCGATTGTTCTCCCCCCGCCTTGCAATTGTTGATGAACATCTGACCCGACACCTACCTAGGCAATGGCTAACATCTTTGGCAATTGAGGTATGCTGCCTTGTAAAGGTTTTTTTTTTTTTTTTTGTCTGTCTGTCTTTGGCTTGTTGTATATGTCACCCAATGGTATGATCGCATGACCACTCTTTCCATGTCATTCTTATTGGGGGCAGGAAGCAGCATTTGAGCTAGAGCACTTTGAAATTTGTGGTGCTATCACAAATTCAAATGTCGATGTCATTCTTTGTAATACTATGCACTCGTAAGATTGGATTTGGCTACCCTTACCACACATGCATGGGAACACTCACCAATCAATGTAAAATTCATCTAAGAGCTCGCTACCAATCTCTCATGGGTGATGGTATGAATGTTAGATATAGATGGCCAAGTATAGATTAATCTCTTCTTGTACATAGATGTCTTTTTGACAGGCAAAAATATTGGACCCACTTTTTTCCTTCTGTTTTTTATTTAATTTTTCTGTCTGATAAGAAGTTTTATACCTAAATATATAGCTTGCCCTAATCTAATGCAAGGAACTCACTGACACATATCCAGAGGAGTTTTTTTTAGATCTGCATGCCAGAGCAACATTACCTATACTAATTAACTTTCTTTTCTATTCCTTTTTCCTTGAGAAGGGGGTGGGGCAATTGAAATTTCCTTTATGGCCAACCAATTGATAATGCCATTGCTTCAAATTAGGAGGCTTGAAGTGCAGGGCTTTATAGATTTAGCTTTGTAACGTTTATCTTGGCAAGGTAGACGACATCTGTCAGATGTAGTCAAATTTACTCTTTAATTGAAAGAAATCTGTGTACATCCACCTTTATCAATGCTGTCACCATCACTTTTATCTTCAGGGATGGATTACTATATTTTTGGACTGCAAAGCACATACTTGTTTATGTAATCATACTAACCATCTATGTTGTTGTTCTAAAGTATTCACTAATATTTGGAAAGAATACAAAATTTAACAGACAAAACCAGAAATGATAATCACAAATTATAGCTCAATCATGTAAACCCATGATAAGTCTCTTTTTATTTTTTAACCCTTCACCATGTTCTATTTACTTGACATTGTTTTCATCAATACAGTTGTCGAATATTTTCATTTGATGTACCTGTCGATAGAGATACTGCCGGCACATTTGCCATCGCGAAGTAGTGACATCACAATGTTTTGAAGATCATTACTTATGCATTATTTAGTTTATTTGATATAATAAATTACAACATTTTTTAGATTTTCAAGAAAAAAGATCAAAGAGTAAAAAGGGTTATTTCTCTATTAATCGGTTGCTCCACTTTTTGTTGATGATGCCATTTCTGGTTCTCTAATGACTTGTGCTTCCATATGCTCAGGAAATCTAAAGACTATTCCTGTCTATGGCGTTGGAAATACCATTTGTTGTCATGGAACATGCTAATAATTATTCATATTTTGTTTATGTTAGCATACAGGAAGTGATAACCTATCGGAGGATATACTTACAGTCATAGAAGCACCACGTCAGTCAGATTTGATGATAGAGCTGATTAAGAAGTTAAAGCCGCAGGTGGTGGTGACTGGGATGGCTCAATTTGAGGCTGTTACTAGTGCAGCTTTTGAGCACCTTTTAGGTATTACGAGAGAAATTGGATCTCGTCTTTTCTTAGACATATCTGATCATTTTGAGTTATCCAGTCTCCCAGGTTCCAGTGGGGTCGTAAAATATCTTGCAGGAACTCAGCTGCCCTCACATGCAGCAATTATATGCGGCCTGGTAAAAAATCAGGTATATGAGTCCTTTAATCGACTGATTATATTAGTCTAGCTTTCATAGAGGAAAGTTTAAAGTAACCTAACCAAGCTGTGGAACAATAATATTGAACTTTCGGATCCATTCTGATCAGTTATTGTATGTTGTATTTCAACTGCTCTTTAGTGATGGTAGCTAAATCACTTTTTCAGGTTTATTCAGATCTGGAAGTAGCTTTCATCATTTCAGAAGAAGAGGCCATCTTTAAGGCATTATCCAAGACTGTAGAACTGCTACAGGGAATTACTGCACCAATTAGTCAATATTACTATGGTTGTCTTTTCCATGAGCTTCTGGCTTTCCAACTTGCTGACCGACATGCACTTACTAAGGTTCCAATTATTGCATTATTTTTCTAGGGATGCATTGGAATATTGTATTTTGTTAAGGCATTCAGTCTTTGATAAATTCACTTTTCTACCTATCAAAAAACGATTTCTTATTTGAAACATAAGTTGTCTTGAATGTTAATCAGATAATGTCACATTTAATGAGTTTAAGTTGATAGTTTTAGCAGTGATGTGAACACCACCACACCCCCCCCCCCCCCCCCTCCACGCCCGCTTGTGCACAAAACACACACACCAAAATTTTTTTAAAAAAAATAAAAAAGGAAAAAACCAACTGAAGAGCTATACTTTTGTAGTCCTGGCCTCTTGAAAGGAAAAGGAACTCTTAATTAGAGCAGTCCTGCCTCATAACATGCCAGGTGGCAGGAAAATTTGTAAATTGTGTACTTCTTGCGCATCATGTCATGATCTAATGTACCATGATTTCAATTAGAGCTCACTTATTTCCAGACTACTTAGCTTGGACATGAAATCCTCTGGAGACGCAGGACTCAGTGAAAAGCAATAAGTCTTTTCTTTAAGTGCCATGAATGTCAAGTTGTTTGTTACTCGTTGGCTGTCTTGAATGGTTACCTGAATGCTATGTAGATGTGCATTATTTTGATCATGGGGTTTTTTCTCAACAAATTAATGTTTGATACTTGTCCTTCAGAGGGAAAGCCAAAAAGACAACTCAATGGAGATGATTGGCTTTGCCAGTTCAGCCATCTCAGTTCTAAATAGCTCAGAGTTGTCAATTAATGAGGCCAAGAACACATCCCTGATTTACATGGATGTTGATCAGAGCTTCTTGCCCTTGCCATCTCCTGTAAAGGCTGCAATCTTTGAAAGTTTTGCAAGACAGAACTTGGCCGAATCGGAAATAGATGTCAATTCTAGCATCAGACAGTACATCAAGAGCAATTATGGGTTTCCAACTGATAGTGGCACAGAATTGATATATGCTGACAGCTCGCTGGCTCTGTTTAATAAGGTGGTCCTATGCTGCATCCAAGAAGGTGGAACTTTGTGCTTCCCAGCTGGCTCAAATGGGACCTATGTGTCTGCTGCTAAATTTTTAAAAGCAAGCATTGTAAATGTCCCTACCAAGTCTGGAGAAGGTTTTAAGCTGACAGAGAAGATACTTTCTGATGTACTTGAGACTGTGAATAAGCCGTGGATATACATTTCTGGTCCAACAATTAACCCAACTGGTTTGCTTTACAGCAACACAGAGATAGAATGTATTTTATCCACTTGTGCTAAATTTGGGGCACGAGTTGTGATCGATACATCATTTTCAGGTTTGGAATTTGACTCTGAGAGTTGGGGGGGCTGGGATTTAGAAGGGAGCTTGTCAAAGCTCAATTCTTCTGGAAGCCCATCTTTTGGGGTCTCACTTCTTGGAGGGCTGTCTCTTAAGATGCTGAGTGGAGCGCTCAAATTTGGGTTCCTGGTTCTAAACCAATCTCACTTAGTTGACACATTTTATAGCTTTCCTGGATTATGCAAACCCCATAGCACTGTTAAGTACGCTATAAAGAAGCTGTTGGGTTTGAGAGAGCGGAAATCAGGAGACCTATTGGATGCTCTTGCTGAACGGATAAGGACTTTGAGTCATAGATCAAAACGTTTAAAGGAGGTAATTACTTTTTCTGTTCCTAATGCCAAGCCTGAGAATCACGCTTGAACTATTGGTTTCACTACTTTTATCAGTTAAAACGAAGCAATTCATATTGATGTTTTACTTCAGGACCTTTCTTCTTTTACACTTTATCTTTCGTTCTTCCTAGTTTCTTTAATTACCTGAAAATACTTTTTTTGAAGTGGCTTTCTTTGTTCCTAGATCCATTTTTTACCTTGATCACTTTATCTTAATTTCCTTTCCTATCATCTATTTGCTATAGACACTTGAGAAGTGTGGGTGGGATGTGCTTGAATCCAGCTCCGGTGTTTCCATGGTAGCCAAGCCCTCTGCCTATCTCAACAAGATTGTGAAGCTCAAGAAGTCACCTAAAGATGGAGGCAGCATGGAAAATGATGCGACTTATGAAGTCAAGCTCGATGACAAAAATATAAGGGAAGCTATTTGTTGGTCCACGGGTTTATGCATCAACAGTAGCTTATGGACTGGAATTCCTGGCTACTGCCGGTTCACGATTGCTTTAGAAGAAAGTGAATTTGAATGGGCGTTGGAACGCATTGTTAAATTCAACGACCTCATCAATACCTGAATTGCTCTGATATTGTCATGTGCTATCTGATTTCATTGTTTTCACAAATTCGGTTGTGTGAAATAAACCATTCTTATGGTCAGTTACCAGAAACTGAGACAGAGAGAGAGAGAGAGAGAGTTTAGCTTTCTTCGTTGGAGTAAAGCTTCAACTGAGGTTTATTATCACCTACAGATAATTTGAGCATTCTTTTGTCTGAGTCAGCCTCAAGTCAGAGGCTCTCATGTCCATGTGAAAAATGCAAGGGTTCAAATGTTCTCATTTGATTTGGCGGAGGTGGTTTATAATACAAGTCTTGGGAGTGAACTTTCACTGCTGAATGTGAAAACCGAATACAATAAATTATATGCTTTTTCTGTGTTTTTAGGCTCTCTGGCCCCCGATCCTATTCTGGAGCTTGTACTAGCTGAATCCATGTATCGTTGATTTAATGAAAGTTTGTTCAATGTCAAGTAAAAAAAAAGAGTTCGGATTTAATGAAAGAGAGGCTTCTACCAGCGCAAGCTTCATGTAATTCTTTTGAGAAATATTTAAGGTACAAGAAGATATAAAAGTAAAAGTAAATTTACAAACTAATGTAGCTTGTATGCTTACTAGTTGAGAATCATGCAAAGCACGCGATTGATTGGACCCGAGATGTGTACCAAATTTAATTGAGCAAACAACCACTAAAAAATAATAGTATGCATGTTTATAATACGATTACCCATGCCAAAGTGAAAATCATAATGTAGTAAGAGACAACTAAATAAAAAAGTAGTCTAACAACACATCTGCCGGGAAGGGAAATAGTTCGAGAACATAGACCGCATAGATGTTTAGTCACGCAGATCTAAGTCCAAATTTTTTGATGGTCTACCTACTAAAAAAGAAGGAAAAATATAGTTGTAAGAATAATTATACACTAATCTGTGCACTAATGTGATGTGATTGGTCAAAAAGTAGATTTTATTGAAAACAGTGTTAATTTAAATTTTAAGTATGAATAAATCAATATTAGTACGTAGATTAGTGTGCGACTGTGTTTGTATGTAGCAAAACTCAAAAAAGAATACCACCAAAATCAAAATACATAGAGCTTTGCTATTTATAACCCTCATACACCACATAATTTTTTATTTTTAAATTTTATTTTTAAATTTTTTTAGTTTTATTTTTCTTAAAATAATTGAATTCTTCTACTCATTATCTATATACTACATATTTGATAAGAGAAAAAAAATTTAAAAAATAACAAAAAGAGTGATATATAGTGTATGAGATTTATGAATAAAAATTTTCAAATATATAATACTACTTGGTCTTCGTGACATTGTCATGAATGGAAATAATGATATAGCGATAATGTGCATTTTCAAGTGGCCGAAATAATCACAGTAGATATACTAAAGATAAAAAGAAACAATCACAGCAACTGAGACGCAACTGACACATGAAAGATGAAAAGATTGAAATAATCACACTCCAATCGAGATGCAACCGGCACACAAAAGATGAAAAGACTGAAAAGGAAGTAAGATGGTTGCAAGGGAAGCTAAAGTGCTTGGGACCCTAGAGGGTGAGGACAAATGTTCACCTTCGTTGCTTGACAACCACGGGTCTAAAAGTGCATGAGAATAAAGTGAACAATGTGTTCAGGTAGAGGGAGTACAAAGTCAAGCAATGTGCTCGCCCTCGAGCAAGTACAAAGAAGGGTAATGTCAAACCCGATGACTGGCACACGAAATCTCTGAACGGGAAATATGAAAAGACCAGGTGAGTACAAAGATGAGCAACCTTAGCGGGAAGCAATGTGCTTGCCACCTCGGTGAGAACCATGGGCTCGCTTCGAGGTTCAACTACTCGCTGCTCACCCTAATGTCCAAGCATTCTTTGCTTCTCCCAGATGTAGACACTGTTTGTTTGTTTTCCTTGGAACTGGGCAGTGTTGCTCACATCATGGGTTGTTACTAACCCTTGGGTTTCAGGTACTCTTTGTTTGTTTCCTTGGGACTAAAGCTCTTAACCAAGCTCTCACATGATCCAACCAGTTTCATCGAGGGTAGGTACTTTTGGAGATTGAGGTGGGCTTTACATGCTCAGGAGCACCTATGTAATCTAACCAAGTTAAAGTGCTTTGCATGTTAAGGAGATAGGTAAGCAAATTTCTCAAAACGTCAGTAGACTCAGTGACAAGACAACAAGTTGCACGTAAGAAAAGGGTCTGCTCGACAAGACAAAGTTGAACGTAAAGAATGGGCATGACAATAGGGGTACTGATGCTACACAATACAAGATCACTTATTTAGTGCAATCATAAATGCTAACGTAATCAACATGAAGGGTATTTTAGTCTTCAAAACTACAATAAAAAGATGAATTTTAAGACTAAACTAGCTCTTTTATCATAAGTATAAAGAGATATAAATCTTTCTGTTTATAATTAATTAACTTCACATTAGCCAGAGTAATATACATATATATATGATATATATAGCTATATGTATACGTGCATACAAGTTTTGTAAAACATAAGAGTGAATCTAACTGCAATGCCAACAGTACTATGTGATCAATACAACCATAAATTTCCTTTTCTTTTAGCTTCTTCCCGACCATACATATTGTGACAACTTAATTTATACGCAACAAATTGCTCAATTCCTAGATCAAATTTTTACTTTCTTGTTCTTTTTAAGGAGAACGAGAAGTGTTGATGTGAATTTCAACATGGATGAAGCCTAACAATATGGTCCAATGATGTAGGATGATGGCTTGGGCATCGATTAAATAAAAATTTGATAAAGCATATAAAGAGTAAATAAAGAGAGCCAAATATTTACGTGGTTTGGGATAAAAAGTCTACTTCCATGGATTGTATGAGGCCAAAATCCGCTATGTTAGGTGATTAACAATCTCTCGTGGCCTCCCATAACTTTCAAAACAATGAAAAAAAAGAGGGTTGAAGAGAGAGCGAAGAATATGCTTTCCTTCTAGAGAGAGAGAGAGAGAGAGTTCCACTAGTTGTAGAGAAATAGTAGTCTTTCCTTGTAGATTTGCTAGATCCCCCCACATTTGTAGTGATCCCCTTTTACAGTGGTCTCATTTCTTCTTTGGAGTTACTAAGTCATACTTGCTTTATGTCACTTTCACCTTTTTTCTTTCGGAAATAAGTTAGATCCAGTTCATTTTATATCCAACTTATGCCCACAATTTTTATGGTTGAAATTTTAGACAAAAGGATCTTAAGAATCTTCAATGCAAGTCAATTATGATAGAAAAAGTCCACGAGAACTATAGAAAAATAAATAATGGAAACTTGTCCCTGATTTCCTATTGTTGTGTGATACAACAAAGATCTTTGAGGGTGGACCTTTAGGAAACTTGTAAATGACTAAGAATAGGCCTCTAAGATGTTTGTTGGTGCGAGCGTATATCTAATAATTGAGCATATGTCTAATAATTAGGCTTAACTTTGATGATTGCATGTGACTGTTTATCGTTAGTGAAGAGCCCATATTTTGTACTTGGTGATTTTTTTATTTTTGTTGGCACTAGTTGTGATGACCCGCTTTTGCGTGTATTTTCACTGAAAGGTTGTTTTTATTTTAAATAATATATTAGTTTATTTATTTTCATTTATTGCATTTTAAAATTGGTTTTTAATTTATTTGATGTTGTGTTTTATTTATTTTAGTTGTTTTACGGTTTTTAATCTCGTTTCGACGGTTTTGTTCTGTTTTCTCGGAGTGAGGATTGGACCTCATTTCTCCCTACATCTCTTTTTTTTCCTTTTTCCTTTTTCCCTTTTTCTCTTTTTTTTTTTTTTTCTTTTCTTTTTCTTCTTCTTCCTTTCTTTCCATCCCGCGTCGACTCTCTCTCTCCTCTCCCACGCCAGTTGCAGCTCAGCCCCTCGACCCACCGCCGTCCGGCCGCCGTGCGGCACACCGCCCCCACCGGTCGAAGCCTCTCCCTCCGGCACACCACCCCACCAAATCCTAGTCCCATCCGGCCAGCCGTTTGGCCGGAAAACGCCCTTGAAGCCCCACAGATTTTGCCCCGATCCGCCGCCGTCGCTCCACCTCCGGCCACCACTTCTTCACCACTTCATCACCGGTCCCTTGCCGTCCTAACCCACCCATTTCCGGCCCCTAATAGCCACCGGAACAGCTCCCACGCGCTAGCTTTCCATTTTGGGAAATCCGGCCTCCCTCCACAGTTTTCGCCGCCACCCACGGCCAACCACCACCTCCAATAGCTTCATAATCATCCCTAGACCATTCCCTATCAATCCCAAGCCCTGGTTAGTCCCCGTTCAAAAGTGGGTATTTTACAACCCACGGCCACAATGAATTTTCACTGTTACGTTGCTTTTTCTCCGCCGTTTGCAACGCCGCAAGCTTTCTAAAAATACCATATAGCGCTGTAAGTATTTTCCAAACCCTATTTTCAGATTTAAATATATATTACTCATTCAATAATTTTATCTGCTGGTTGGTTGATTCCGGACTGAGTCCGAGGAGTTCAGAGGTCAGATGGATGGAGGACGGAGTTGCTTGTTTTATTGATTTATGTTGGTTGGTTATTGTTGTGCATTGATATGACATTTACATGGTGCATGCACGTTTCTATTTAATTGAGAAAAGCCTGTTTTATTGGCGTAAGTGGACTTACGGGTGCGTGTGTATCACGACCCCAAGCCGGGATGGGGTATTATCTCGGTGGAGCTCCTATGGTCACTTGGAAGCGGAATAAACTGAGTGATGTCCCCTGGGTTGTCGTTGGGCAACGACGGGAGCGGGGGCTAGAGGATGCTTGGCTACGAACGCGCCGGGTGCGGAACCGGGCATCGCTTTACGCACGGACTCCGTGGCCCTTCGCTGGCGAGGGCTAAAGGATGCTTGGCTACGAACGCGCGGGGCGCGGAACTGGGCATCGCTCGTTAGGTGTCACATGCGTGGTGGTACTCTACGGTGTGGCACTGGAGCCAAGGTGTGCGGATGACCCCTAGGGGAGGTCATGGTGCATACGGATAAACTAGATAATGGTTTCGAATGTGCTTCCAAGTGTAGAAGTGTCAAGTTGTATCAACGATAAGTCCAGGATCGTATTCCACAGGGACAATGGGTTATCAAAGCGTATAAGAGATTTGTGAGTAACAAATGAATCAAGTATGAGAGATGAAAATAAAATTCAAATGCAATGCAAAAAGATAATCGAAATTGAAATTAGAGTTTCTAAAAAAGGGCAATTTAACAAACACTTGGGTTGGGTGTGAGACTCTCTTTATTTCGGATCCTAGATAATTTTCTCGATTAACAATCCAATCAAGGCATTGATAAACGGAAGATAAAAAGGTTAAGCTCAAGTTTTTTTTTTTTGCAATATTTTCCTAAGGGATTTTCTATTTTACTAGCCGAACACACATTAACAAACAATCGAGAGAAGCCTTGATAATTTTCAAGCTTTTGTTGTGCCTTACGTCAACAACAAAACAAGAGAAAGAGGCGCAATCTATTTTCAATATAAATCCGACTAGTAATATAGTGAAATCAACATTCAATCACAAAATATTGCATTAAACTATAACCTAAAATAAATTAAGTCTCATTCCACAACCCAAGCTAAAGAAATTAGCTACTCATGATAATTCTAACAATAAAAATAAATCTAAGTTGAGTTATGATAAAATATGAGAACAAGAGAAATCTAAAATAAAAATGAGCCGAGCGTCACCACAAAAGTAAACTGCAGAAAATGAAAAAAAGAAAGAAAAAAAGTTGCTGCCTGGTTCTCAAACGTAAAACGAAAAGGAAACTAAAAGCTAAACTCCCAAATCATGAAATTGAAAAGTAAAGAAAAAAAATAAAAGACGCCGAACCGGTTTTGCTCTGGAAACGAAAAAAAATAGACTAAGGAAACAGCAGAAAAATAAATGAAGAAGAAAGGAAGAGAGCTAAGGTCTGCTACTCTCCAGCCGACCTGCGTCTAAACTAACAAACGAAAAAAAAAACAATAAACAAGCGGCCCAAATCCTCACAGGTCTGGAACGACAATAAAGTATAGCTCCAACAAAAAAACTGCATCTGAATCCCAAAACACTTGAAAATGTACTCTCTAAACGAGAAGAAGAGAAATAAAATCTCTGCACTACTCTACTCTGCTGCCGGACGAGGTCTCTAATGAAAAGCAAAGTGTAAGACAAAGCCAAAAACCAGCCGGCTGGTGTAAAACCGAAAAGTAAAGAAAAAATAACTCCAAGCTCCCTGCTCTCTGCTTTTTGCTACACGAAAACAAGAATGGAAACTAAAAAGCCAAAAGCCAGCCGCCTCTTGCTCCCTTCCTTCATCAACGAAAGTCTCCCAGCCGTATAAAACAAGTTGAAAAGTAAAGTGTCAAATATCTCCTACTGCTGCTTTCAGTTCATGCGTGATCCCATGTGATTTCTTGCTATCCGGCTATCCGAAAAAAGGAAGAAGAATAAAATCTCTGCTGATCAACGTGATTTGCTCCAGCATGCAGAGTGTGAGCTGTCATTGACCTTCCATGTGCAGAAGCAAGAAAAGCTTGCCTTCCAGCAACATGTTTTCTGCATTGGTGTGCTGCTGGTCCACGTTTTGGTCTGCATGTGTGCTGTTGTGGTCCGAATGATGCTGCATGTGTGCTGTCCATGTGGGTTTGTTGCTGCACGTTCATCTACTCGGAAAAGAAGAACAAATCTGTTGTCCTGCATGTGTGAGCTGCTGTGGGTCCAGCTGTGTGCTGTCCATGTGGGTTTGGTCTGCTGCATGTGCAAGTTTTCTACTCCAGCCGTCCAAGGGTCTTCTTTCTTTTGCTGTAGTAGCTGCTGCACATGTGATTTTTCTGCAAGTGCTGTGTTTGTATGAGTGCTGTCCGCTGCATGTCTGCATGTGCTGGTTTGTTGCATGTTTGCATTTTTTGCATGTGTGCTGTGTGAGTCCACTGCGTGGTCCGAATGTGTGCATTTGCATTGTGAGTCCACTGCATATGTGTGTCCGAATGATGCTTTTGATCTCTATTAGATGAGATTCCATAAAACCATAGTTAACTTCTCTTTTTTTTCTCATAGGTCCCATTCTTTCTTTCCTTCCATAAATGCCCTACAATATATAAATGAATTGATATTATAGTTTAAGTATTTCAAGGGCAAATATGAGACTTTGATGTGCAAAAATATTGGCATCAATTAATTTGACATTCAATATTGGAATTTGTTGCATAATTAAGTGTTCAATTCTTATTTGATAAAATAAATCACTCATTTAAACAACTTAATTATGCAATTCTAACCCTTTATCACACCCCCCAACTAGCTTTTTGCTAGACTCTAGCAAATAAAGTGAATGAATTCATGCAAAGGTGAGATTTCCAACTACAATTTCAAAAGAAGTTTGAGAATCACATGCCATGAAATAGACTTGTTGAGTTTAAGAACACTGGAGATAGATTAATCTGAATTTTGTATCAACAAAGAGATTTATACACAATTTAGTTAATCAACCAAGGGAATTACATGTAACAAAGCTTGTTTTTCTTTCAAGTGCATGGAAATGGGGTTAGAATTCCAAGATCGACTAACAAGAGACATTAACAGTTTTAATCACAACAACCAATCTGAGAAAATCACATGGTCTTACTCTAATTCAAAACCATTGTAGTGGCGGCTTTCACACTATTACACTTTGAAAGGCGCCTACTTTTTTTTTTTTTTTTGTAAGAACCCCGATAATAGACAGCCTTTTCCACTACACAGATGTAATTTATGTTTTTAGATTTCCTAATGGGGGAATCAAACCTATGAATGTGCGCCTATCCACACTTTCACAAGTCAGCCTTTACCACTAGTCTACCTAAAGGATTTTTTATTTTTTTATTTTATTTTTTTTATTATTTTTTTTTTTTTTGATCCCTGGCTTGTCCCTTTTCTCATTTAATTCATTTCAGATCTCTTCCTAAGCCATTAGGATATGGTTCATTAGAGTCTCAAACAATTGAAGTGTAAATCAACCAAAAATGACTCAATGTAGTCTTTCTAGGCCTTCTGGGTATGTGTTGTGTGTGTTTTAGCAAAACTTTTAATATCTTTCCCTTGGTTTAACAACTAAATAAAAATGGATAAATCCTTCTTTTGATATATACTCTTATTTGCACTACATTCCACATGTTCCATGACCTCAACAAATCTTTTTTTTTTTTTTTTTAACTTTCCAGCATGTAAAATTCAAGAATGGGGAATTTAATCTGCTTTCAACTCATTACTAGCACTCCCCAAGGTAGACCAACAAAAGAGTAAGGCATGCAAACAGAAAAATAAATTCTCTTCCACCCCCCAACTAGATTGTAGCATTGTCCTCAATGGTGCAAGAGAAACGAAAGAATTTACACAAAGAGAGCAGTTAAGGGGCAAAACAACTAAAAGAAGAATCGAAAATTCAAAGAAAAACTGAAGGAAAGAAGAAAAGGAAGTACCTGAATAGCTTTGAAAGGAATGCAGCCAAAATAAAAGATAAAAACTGAAGAACAAAACAAAACAATGAAAAGAAATCAATAGATCAAGAACCATCAATTAGGATCAAGCAAATGTAGAGTAGATTCCTCAGGTGTAAAGTTAGAAATATAAGGCTTAAGCCTTTGACCATTAACCTTAAAAATGTTACCATTGAGATGATTCATTATCTCTATAGCACCATGAGGAAAAACAGTTTGTACCACATAAGGCCCACTCCATCGAGACCTTAACTTACCAGGGAACAAGTGTAACCGAGAGTTGTACAATAACACTTTTTGATTAGGCTCAAAAGTCTTACGTTGGATGTGTTTGTCATGGAAGTTCTTCATTCTTTCTTTGGACAACTTAGAGTTGTTGTAGGCATCCTTCCTTAACTCATCCAACTCAGACAACTGCAATTTTCTCACACAACCAGCTTTATCAATGTTAAAATTGCATTGCTTAATGGCCCAATACGCTCTATGTTCCAACTCTACAGGCAAATGACAAGCCTTACCATACACTAATCTATATGGAGACATGCCCAAAATGGTTTTAAAGGCTGTTCTATAAGCCCACAAGGCATCAAACAATCTCAAAGATCAATCCTTCCTGTTTGGGTTAACTGTTTTTTCAAGAATGTTTTTAATCTCCCTATTTGTTAGTTCAGCTTGTCCATTGGTTTGAGGATGATAGGGAGTAGAGATTTTATGATGGATACCATACTTCTTCATTAAGGCCAAAAAATGCTTGTTACAAAAGTATGTGCCATTATCACTGATTATGGCTTTAGGCATGCCAAACCTTGCAAAAATGTTTTCTTTCAAAAATTTTAAAACAACTTGATGATCATTAGATTTGCAAGGGACTGCCTCAACCCACTTAGAAACATAGTCAACAGCAAGCAAAATGTATAAATAGCCATAAGAAGAAGGAAATGGTCCCATAAAACCTATCCCCCAACAATCAAAAATTTTAATCACTAGTATGAGTTGCATAGGCATCATATTTCTCCTAGTGATTTCTCCTAATTTCTGACAAGGTTCACAAGTTTTACAAAAACTAAAGGCATCCTTGAACATGGTTGGCCAATAAAATCCACTTTGAAGAATTTTGGCCACTGTTTTGTGGGCTGAAAAATGCCCACCACAAGATTCCGTATGGCAAAAATTTAAGACACCAGAAATTTCGTCATTGGGCACACACTTCCTAATGATTTGATCTGAACAATACTTGAAAAGGTAAGGATCATCATAGAAGAACGATCTCACCTCATGCATGAATTTTCGTGTATCTTGAGCGCTCCAATGAGGTGGTGTTTGTCCTGTCACCAAGAAATTTACTATATCAGCAAGCCAAGGCAAATTTTCAACGAACATAAGATGTTCATCAGGAAAAGAATCAAGAACAGGTGTCGGTTGTTCAGTTTCAGCAACTGTGAGCCTAGACAGATGGTCGGCTACCACATTCTCTACTCCTTTCTTGTCCTTGATGATAATATTGAACTCCTGGAGTAAAAGCATCCATCTAATCAACATTGGTTTTGCATCTTTCTTTGTCAATAAATACTTGAGAGCTGCATGGTCAGGAAAGATGACTATAGGAGAACCAAGAATATATGCACGAAACTTCTCTAAAGCAAATACCACAGCAAGTAATTCTTTTTCAGTAGTAGAATAATTTTTTTGAGCAAAATTCAAAGTTTTACTTGCATAGTAAATGACATAAGGAAGTTTGTTCCTACGCTGTCCAAGAACAGCTCCTACAGCAAAATCACTTGCATCACACATGATTTCAAAAGAAAGTGACCAATCAGGAGGTTGAAGAATAGGAGCAGTGGTTAGCAAAGTTTTAAGCCGACAAAAAGCTTCTTGACACTCGGGTGTCCAATCAAATTTTACATCATTCATCAATAACTTACATAGAGGCTTAGAAGTAGAGCTAAAGTCTTTGATAAATCTCCTATAAAAACCCGCATGCCCAAGAAAAGATCTAATGTCTTTTATTGACTTAGGTGTAGGAAGTTTAGAAATCAACTCAATTTTTGCTCTATCTACTTCAAGTCCTCTAGATGAAACAATATGTCCCAGAACAATGCCATGTTGTACCATGAAATGGCACTTCTCCCAATTAAGTAGCAATTGCTTCTCTTCACGCCTGGCCAAAACAGCTTGTAAATTGGTTAAACAACTCTCAAATGAATCACCAAATACAGAAAAATCATCCATAAACACTTCTAGAGTGTTCTCAATCATGTCACTAAAGATGCTAAGCATGCATCTTTGAAAAGTTGTTGGTGCATTGCATAAACCAAAAGGAATTCTCCTAAAAGCAAAAGTACCAAAAGGACAAGTAAAGGTGGTCTTTTCTTGATCCTCTGGTGCTATTTCTAATTGATAGTAACCGGAGAATCCATCTAAGAAATAATAAAAGGCATGTCCAGCAACTTTTTCTAACACTTGATCAAGAAAAGGCAAAGGGAAATGATCTTTCCTAGTGGCGGCATTCAACTTCCTATAATCTATACACATGCGCCAACCAGTAGGAATTCTGGTAGGAATCGATTCATTTTGTTCATTTTTAACAATGGTAAGCCCGGATTTTTTTGGAACTACATGAATGGGACTTACCCACTTGCTATTCGAGATGGGGTAAATGATACCCACATCAAGCAATTTCAACACCTCACCTTTAACCACTTCCTTCATTGTGGGATTCAACATTCTTTGCATTTCCCTCAAAGGCTTTGCATCATCTTCTAAATAAATTCTATGGGTACACTCCAAGGGACTTATACCTTTTATATCAGTCATTGTCCACCCAATAGACTTTTTATGCTTCTTAAGGACCTCTAGCAATTTATCTTCTTGTTCACTAGTTAAGTGAGAAGAAATTACCACAGGGAAGGTGCTTTGGTCCTAAGAAAGCATACTTTAACTCTAATGGAAGAGGTTTGAAGTCCAAAGTTGGAGATTGCTCCTCTGAAGGCTTGAGAGTTGATGTCAATGGTGGAAGTTGCTCAAATTTTGGCCTCCATGGTGGTGTAGCTTGCCGACCTATTGAGGAAACAAAAGATGAGTCATTAACATTATCAAATATTTTCAAATCTTCTTCAAATTCTTCTAAAGAATCAATAAGTTGAAAGTAATGTGTAGAATTTTCATCAATGAAATTTTCCAGCAAATTCACTTAATGAACTTCTTCAACTTCTTGCGGTTGCCTGCAAAGATTAAAAATATTTAGTTCCAAGGTCATATTTCCAAAACTCAACTTTAAAACTCCACTTCTACAATTTATGAGTGCATTAGAAGTAGCCAAGAAGGGTCTTCCTAAGATAACAGGTGTATGGAAAGTAGAATGATTAGTCAATTGCATGTCGAGTACGACAAAGTCTACTGGATAGTAGAATTTGTCTACTTGAACCAAAACATCTTCCACAACTCCCCTTGGAATCTTAATAGACCTATCAGCTAACTGCAATGTGATAGAAGTAGATTTCAACTCACCCAATCCAAGCTGAATATAAACATTATAAGGCAATAAGTTCACACTTGAACCTAAGTCTAATAATGCTTGGCCTATTTTTGAGCTCCCTATCATGCAAGCTATGGTAGGGGATCCTGGGTCCTTGTATTTGGGAGGAGTGTTGGTTTGGATAATAGCACTAACCTGCTCAGTAAGAAAAGCTTTCTTTTGCACATTCAATTTTCTTTTTACAGTACATAAATTCTTTAAAAATTTAGCATAGGTAGGAATCTGTTGAATAGCATCTAACAATGGTATATTAATCCTAACTTGCTTAAAAATTTCAAGAATTTCAGCGTGATGCTTATCTTTGTGCAAAGGGGCTAACCTTTGAGGAAAAGGTGCAAGTGTAGTGCTTGAGACACTTTCAGATTTCAAAGGATCATGTGCCTCATTTTCAGAAGAAGGTTTAGAAGTGTTACCATTCTTTTCTACCTCTTGAGCTAGAATGCCAATCACCTTACTACTTCTCAAGGTTGTAATAGCCTTGACTTGCTTGACATTTGAATCTCCTGCCACATTTTGAAATTGGTGATTTTGGCCTTGGGGATTAGGCTGAGATTGTGCAGGGAACTTCCCTTTCTCTTGAGCACTCATGGTTGTAGTCAACCTTGTGACTGACCCTCGAATCTCAGCAATGGCTTGTGAATTTTGACTGTTGATAGCAGCTTGGCTTTGCATGAATTGCTGAAAATTGGTGGACAGCTGCTGGAAGTTGGTGGATAATTGCTGGAAATTGTCTTCAAGGTTCTTTTTCTGGGCTGGCACCATGTGGTTGGCATATTGAGATGGTCCTGAACCTCCTTGGGTAATGTATGGTGCAAATTGTGAAGGACCAGCTATGTTGGGTGCAGGTAAAGCAGCTTGTTCACCCCTCCAACTGAAATTAGGGTGATTTCTCCATCCCGAATTGTAAGTGTTGGAGTAAGGACCTGAAAAAGATTTAGCAACCATATTAACAGCATTAGATTGATCCAAGAGAATTTCTTTGAAGGCAGGAATGGTCGGGCAATCATTAGTTGAATGCCCTTGGCCCTCACAAATACTACAGCTCAAGGTAATCTGAGGTACAGCTTGTACTTCATTCACTTTTTTCATTTCTATGGTTTCTAATTTCTTAGAAATCATAGCCAACCTAGCATTCAAATCATCTACTTCTCTCAGATTATATTTCCCACCCCCTGAAATTGTCCTTGAACTTTCCGACCTATCATGAACATCGGATGTATCCCATGATTGTGCATTTTCAGCTAGATAATCAAAATATTCAAAAGCTTCATCGGGTTCTTTGTTAAAAAATGCTCCATTACACATGGTCTCCACAAATTGTCTCATTTTTTGTTGCAACCCTTCATAAAAAAAACTAATGACCCTCCAATTCTCATATCCATGATGAGGACATGCATTTAAAAGGTCTTTGAATCGTTCCCAACAATGATAAAATGTTTCCACATCCTTTTGGCCAAAATTCATGATCTGTCTCTTCAAAGCATTAGTTCTATGCATGGGAAAAAATTTCTTTAAAAATTCAGTTTGCATTTCTTGCCAAGTCCCAATGGATCTTGGTCTTAAGGAATTCAACCATGTCTTAGCCTTGTCTTTTAAGGAAAATGGAAACAATTTCAATCTTATGACTTCATCAGTGCATGTTCTATCCATGAATGTGGAACACACTTCTTCAAACTCTTTGATATGCAAATAAGGATTTTCAGATTCCATACCATGAAAGTGTGGTAACAGTGAAATCATCCCAGGTTTGAAATTAAAAGTATTTGCATTAATAGGCAAAATGATGCAAGAAGGTGTGCTAGTCCTAACAGGCTGAAGATACTCTCTAAGAGTCCTGTTTGGATTCTCCACTTCCCTATCATGATGCTCATTTTCAGCCATGATGCTATCAATGTCTGATGATGATTCTACAGAAGATGATGCAGAGCTAAAAGATGTCAATGATTGTGTCCTAAACAGTCGAGATGTATGGTCTCTAGTCCAACTAGTCATACAAACAAGAGCAGATAATCAAAGACCATGAAAAATAAACAAAGAGAAGGAAAAAAAAAATTAGATGTCACCCAGGCTGTGAAAAGGTTCACAGCTCCACAACGTCCTCTCAGCAGTAGAGGAATGCTCTAATAAGCACCAGTTGTCCCCGGCAACAGCGCCAAAAACTTGACTCGGTTTCGAATGTGCTTCCAAGTGTAGAAGTGTCAAGTTGTATCAACGATAAGTCCAGGATCATATTCCACAGGGACAATGGATTATCAAAGCGTATAAGAGATTTGTGAGTAACAAATGAATCAAGTATGAGAGATGAAAATAAAATTCAAATGCAATGCAATGCAAAAAGATAATCGAAATTGAAATTAGAGTTTCTAAAAAAGGGCAATTTAACAAACACTTGGGTTGGGTGTGAGACTCTCTTTATTTCGGATCCTAGATAATTTTCTCAATTAACAATCCAATCAAGGCATTGATAAACGAAAGATAAAAAGGTTAAGCTCAAGTTTTTTTTTTTTGCAATATTTTCCTAAGGGATTTTCTATTTTACTAGCCGAACACACATTAACAAACAATCGAGAGAAGCCTTGATAATTTTCAAGCTTTTGTTGTGCCTTACGTCAACAACAAAACAAGAGCAAGAGCCGCAATCTATTTTCAATATAAATCCGACTAGTAATATAGTGAAATCAACATTCAATCACAAAATATTGCATTAAACTAGAACCTAAAATAAATTAAGTCTCATTCCACAACCCAAGCTAAAGAAATTAGCTACTCATGATAATTCTAACAATAAAAATAAATCTAAGTTGAGTTATGATAAAATATGAGAACAAGAGAAATCTAAAATAAAAATGAGCCAAGCATCACCACAAAAGTAAACTGCAGAAAATGAAAAAAAGAAAGAAAAAAAGTTGCTGCCTGGTTCTCAAACGTAAAACGGAAAGGAAACTAAAAGCTAAACTCTCAAATCATGAAATTGAAAAGTAAAGAAAAAAAATAAAAGACGCCGAGCTGGTTTTGCTCTGGAAACGAAAAAAAATAGACTAAGGAAACAGCAGAAAAATAAATGAAGAAGAAAGGAAGAGAGCTAAGGTCTGCTACTCTCCAGCCGACCTGCGTCTAAACTAACAAACGAAAAAAAAAACAATAAACAAGCGGCCCAAATCCTCACAGGTCTGGAACGACAATAAAGTATAGCTCCAACAAAAAAACTGCGTCTGAATCCCAAAACACTTGAAAATGTACTCTCTAAACGAGAAGAAGAGAAATAAAATCTCTGCACTACTCTACTCTGCTGCCGGACGAGGTCTCTAATGAAAAGCAAAGTGTAAGACAAAGCCAAAAACCAGCCGGCTGGTGTAAAACCGAAAAGTAAAGAAAAAATAACTCCAAGCTCCCTGCTCTCTGCTTTTTGCTACACGAAAACAAGAATGGAAACTAAAAAGCCAAAAGCCAGCCGCCTCTTGCTCCCTTCCTTCATCAACGAAAGTCTCCCAGCCGTATAAAACAAGTTGAAAAGTAAAGAGTCAAATATCTCCTACTGCTGCTTTCGGTTCATGCGTGATCCCATGTGATTTCTTGCTATCCGGCTATCCGAAAAAAGGAAGAAGAATAAAATCTCTGCTGATCAACGTGATTTGCTCCAGCATGCAGAGTGTGAGCTGTCATTGACCTTCCATGTGCAGAAGCAAGAAAAGCTTGCCTTCCAGCAACATGTTTTCTGCATTGGTGTGCTGTTGGTCCACGTTTTGGTCTGCATGTGTGCTGTTGTGGTCCGAATGATGCTGCATGTGTGCTGTCCATGTGGGTTTGTTACTGCACGTTCATCTACTCGGAAAAGAAGAACAAATCTGTTGTCCTGCATGTGTGAGCTGCTGTGGGTCCAGCTGTGTGCTGTCCATGTGGGTTTGGTATGCTGCATGTGTAAGTTTTCTGCTCCAGCCATCCAAGGGTCTTCTTTCTTTTGCTGTAGTAGCTGCTGCACATGTGATTTTTCTGCAAGTGCTGTGTTTGTATGAGTGTTGTCCGCTGCATGTCTGCATGTGCTGGTTTGTTGCATGTTTGCATTTTCTGCATGTGTGCTGTGTGAGTCCACTGCATGTCTGCATGTGCTGGTTTGTTGCATGTTTGCATTTTCTGCATGTGTGCTGTGTGAGTCCACTGCATGGTCCGAATGTGTGCATGTGCATTGTGAGTCCACTGCATATGTGTGTCCGAATGATGCTTTTGATCTCTATTAGATGAGATTCCATAAAACCATAGTTAACTTCTCTTTTTTTTCTCATAGGTCCCATTCTTTCTTTCCTTCCATAAATGCCCTACAATATATAAATGAATTGATATTATAGTTTAAGTATTTCAAGGGCAAATATGAGACTTTGATATGCAAAAATATTGGCATCAATTAATTTGACATTCAATATTGGAATTTGTTGCATAATTAAGTGTTCAATTCTTATTTGATAAAATAAATCACTCATTTAAACAACTTAATTATGCAATTCTAACCCTTTATCAGATATAGGCCAAATGTGACTTTTGGCGTGATATTTGGAAAGGATATATTTTTGGGCCAAATGGGTTTTTTGGCGTGTGTGGAAAAATATGTTTTTATGGGTTGGCGCATTGGCATCACTTCATGCATATTGTTTGAGTTCTATATGCTTTTATCTGGTGGTGTGTGGATTTTACTTACCTGCGGTACCATTTTTTGTTCCGTAGATTTTGGTACAGGATTCGAGGAGGAGGAGGAGGCTGAGCCCGAGGATGCGGCTCCGCCGGAGTTTTGAGTCGAAGTTATGCTTTATAGTTTGGTTTAAAACTATATTTGTGTTTTTTTGTAATATTTAATTATGTATGTTTTAAACAGCTTGTGTTATATTAAGAAAATTCTGGTACTTAGTTATATGACTTTCGTTATCCGCTGTGTGTTTCTTCGTGCACACATGTTGCTTTTGCACACACTTGGCACTCGTCGATAGGGTGGTGACCCGGGTTGTCACCATCCGGACGTCTCGATTTCCCCGTGTCCGTGCGTGGAGATTTGGAGGCGTCACACTAGTGGATTTCTTACCCTATCTAGTTTTAAGGTTTGCATAGCTGTTTTGACATTAAAGTCAGAATTTATTTGTCGTAACTTGCTCTTAAATAGTCAGTAAGCCCGTTAACCCCCTGGGACTATCTCAGGTAGTTGCTAAGTCCATCAACTCATTCTCGAAGGCAACTCACACATGGTGATTATGGAGCCCAATGGCTCATTCCAAGAGGTAACTCTCTAGCTGGGTTGCAGTAGGAGGTTTGTTTGACCACTATTGTGGTGGGAGGCTTGCTTGACTGCTATGGTCGCAAGATGTGTGTTAACCTTGGTCTCTAGAGCTTAGCCTGTTGCTAGGTTTAGCAATCTAGGGGGCTTGCTCGAACGATATGGTCACCAGGGCATGTGTTAGCCTTGGTCACTGGAGCTCAACTTGCATGTTGCTAAGTTGTGTGTTAACCTTGGTCACCAAAGCTCAGTTGCATGCTGTTAGGTTTGGCTGTTGTTAAATTTAAAGAAGAGTGTTGATAAATGTTTATTTTCTTGTAAAGGTTGGTTGTTGCTAATTTTTTTTTTTTTTTAATGACTTTCTTGTGAGAGATGATGGCTGCTATTTTTTTTTTTTTTTTTGTTCTTTTATCTATCTCAATGCAACTTTTGTATTAATGTCTTCCTTTACAACCATGCTTCTTCTTGAGACCCTTAGCACTTATGGTTGTAATATCCTCTAATGAATATTGTTGAGAATCATCAACTTGGAAAAGATCAGATTTTCTTCTCAATATATCTTCAATCTTTCTGCTCAACCCATTATAGTTTTCCAATGGTAAGATGTAGCTTCTTCACATTCAACCGTCCAACTAATAAATTTGACATACATGGGGCATAAAGACTTATATCTAGCCGTGACTTCCAAATTGGTGTTCGTTATGACATCATGTCCGTTGAAGTCTTGCACAATCTCATTTTTAGCTTCTTTTGTCCATCTCTTACTTAAGGGTGTATTTTTTTTTTTGGAAGTACCCTAATGTCCATAACATCTAGAGTTTTTAAAGCATGACTGCACAAAATTCCACACATCTAAAACGTCGTACAACTACATGAAACATTGCTTTCCAAAGAATTTCATGACTCTGCAATCTCTAGGTTTCCTATATATTGATACTACATGTTCATTGGATAAGTCTCTTTTACTATACTCTTTAACAAAACTCATTGAAACTTTTCATATTGCTTTTGAAATTTCAAAAATAATTAAGAAGTATATATATTTTCTGCTTGAATCAACATAGGTGCTGCAATCTTAACTTTTGGTAACTCTTGAATGAAATTGCATTATGCTTAATTGCAACTATTTGTAGCTGTTAGCATTGAGTATTCTTTCAAAATGCGTGAAAATTTTTACAATATTATAATTTGACTATAAATAATCATTCAGATCAGAGTTCAAACTTTCACTCAATTATGTGGAAGTCATTCCTACTGAAAATTACATCTTCATATGTGCTTTTGCTCATTTTTCTTTCAATTCAAACAAATGTTGTAGCCAAGAATTGTCACATACGTTGTACTTATGAAGCATAGAATCCCAAGCACTGGATAACTCTTCTTCCTCTTTCAAAATTTTAAAACATCCATTGAGATCAATTCTAAAACCACTCTCACCTCTTAATAAATGACCAACATGTTTCTTAGCATTTTGCATTAAATGCCACTCACACAGTCGAAAATAGACTAAATAGGTACTTAGCGTTACCATTGAGATAGCTTTCACCATTTTTGGATCTTGATCGGTAAAAATGATCTTTGGTTTCTTCCATGGCATTGCTTCATAGAAAGTTTCAAACAACGATTTAAATGACTATATGGCCTTGTCATAAAGAAGTGTAGTACCAAATATCACAATCACTCTATGGATGGTTAAACTCAACAAACATTGAAAGTGGTCAATACTCCTTGTTAGTCCTATATGTCGTATCGAAAGAAACTACATCACCAAATAAATTATAATCAACAATCATTTAGGCATTTATCCAAAAACTATTTGTTATATGCTCTGTAGCATCTAATAGGACAACATTATAAAAGGAATGATTCTCTCTTTTTTTTTTTCTTTTGAAAGCATCTCAATAAATTCTATATCTTCCATATTTTCGCTCTAAAAGTAATTTTGTTGATCTTGCTTGGTGTAACCAAGAGCATCTTTCCCACCAATTTGCCTGCCTATGAACTCATAGAAATCCTTCGATTTTATACCACTATCATTTGCCAAATCAATTTCCAATACTTGTGCTTTTGAGATATTTCTTTGTGATGGCACATTGTGGAATATGGAGGGCATGATTATGATAATATGATTGAGCTCAATAGGTATGTAATTTTTTTTTCTTTATCATGTCGAATTATTGTACGTGCTTCACAATTTGTACTTGTTTTAGCTCGCTTGTATTGTTTTATCTATCTCTCTCCCATTGGGCTAGAAACTCCTCTTTACAACATACAAAATTTTTTGAAGTCACCAAGTCATCTATTTTTCTTTTATTATACTACTCTCTTTGAATGCTAAATTCTCAGTTCCATCCATACTCATTATAGAAGTCGTATGCCTCTTGTTGAGAATCAAACTCAACTTAGCTTTGGTGAATAATCAATAACCATAGTTTTATCATTATTCTTGATTATCTCTTCCGTGTATATTGTGGTCTCTAGAAAATTACAACAAGCACATGAACTTTTAGAGTCATCTCAAGTCCTTAAAAGTGGCAAGCACTAGTCCAAAACAAAAAACAAAGCAATTGAAACTAGCAAAATATGTCTATACATTAAAATGGCTTGTTGGCAAATACAAGTGACAAAAATACAATCAACCAAAAAGGGCAAACACAAACACAGGCGACAAGAAGAGCAAACAATGACTTAATCGTTGAGACTAGAAGAATAAATTGGTGATTTAAAGAAACAATATACATTGGGACTAGAAGAAGAAATTGGTGATTTAAGGAAAGAATTTACAAAACAAGAATGGAAGAATTCTTAGGAGAGCAACACAATGGTAAGGAAAAAAATAAAAGGAAAAGATTTGGACAACATATGGAATAAAAGATAGAAAAATGAAAAACAAAGTAGATTCACATTTACTTGACCAATCCACGTTTTTGTTGCCAATTCTTCTTCGTGCAAGCAAGTGGTTTACGAGGAAAAAAACTGATTTTTATGAGTATTCATCAAACCAAAGAGTTCCAATGAGTTCAATGGCCAGCATATATGGCTAATTTTTGCATTCTCACACCAAAAATAATACACAACGTCGGTTTGGTTAATAGGAGATATCATGTTACTTTTGCAACAGGAGACAAGTCGGACCCTTTCAACCAAGCTTCATTTTTCTGCCTACCTTCATTTTTCCATCATATCTTCATTTTCTGGCCTACCATTAGTTTTTGGTCCTACTTTCATTTTCCTACCAAACTTTATTTTTCATCCTATTTTTATTTTTTCTTCTTGGGCTCTGATTCATCGCATTGGGTTCTATTGTAGAGAGGAAGAAGAAAATGTACGTTTTCCAATGGAGAGTGGGGAAAAAGTTGTTTTTGGATGGTGTAGAGCGAGTTGAAATGTGTGACCAGGCCTACATAATGTTTGACAGCAGCTCACAACCATGCTTTCATGGATAGAAATGACGATGGAAAAATCGGTCGTGAGCAATGGCGAAATCAGAGAGAAAATGTGATGGCAGAGGCTTTCGTAAACTCGTAACACCGTAAGCCACATGACGAGTGTGATGGAGATCGACAAGCAATGGCTAATGGCTGTATAGTAATAGAGAGGGGATCCGAAATAAAATGGAGGGATATCTCAAGTTTCGTCTTAAATACAAAAAAGTTTTAAAATTTAAATATTTTTATATATTTATTTTTCTCAAAAATAAACAACAACGATCATCCCGCCGGGTCCCATAAAAACATCACGGTTGACGTGGTCTCGATGGTGCTTGCTACTCCACATGGACATCTTAAATCGGATGATCGAGATTATTTCCAAATGGAGCACTAATGATGAAGTGTTAAAATTGTATGATTAAGTTATTTAAGTGAATAAATTATTTAATTAAAAATGATTTAAGTACTTAATTATATAATAGATTATGATATTTGAGTCAATTGATAAATTCTGATATTTTTATATTTAAAAAAATTTATAATGCATTGATTTTACGTCAAAATAAATACTCCAATTTTATTCCTCTCATATCTTATTTATATGTTACAAGGTATTATTAAAAAAACACATATGAGCTGCAAAAGAAATATCCATAAAAGATTGAATAAAGATTAATTTTAATTGATGACAGAATACGACATTTAAAAAGAAAATAAAAATAAAATAAAAAGGAAATCAGGATCAAGAGCACGTTATACGTGCTACAGATAAAACAAAAAGACAAAAGAAAATAGAGAGCACGCCTCGTGCTGCAGCTGGGACATGCAGGCGTGAGGCAGGGGAGAACCAGCATTCTTCATCATTGAATTTCTGTTGGTTTTATTTTTCTTGGGGTTAGACGGCATTCTTCATTTTTCAGTTCATTTTTTTTTCCTTTAGAATGTTATTTCAATTTTAGTTTTTTTTTTTTCATTTTTTTCCCTTTAGAATGTTATTTTTCATTTTTTCTTCACGTGGACGGCTTCCTCTTCAACATTTTTTCTGCAATATATTTTTTCTTTCTTTCTTTCCGCAGTTTAGGCTTTGGTAGGGGCGGCTACTTAGTTTTGGTTTTTCAGTAGTTTTTTTTTTCTTCATTTTACGTTCTGGGCTATGGCTTTTTCCTCATTAATTTTGTTTGGTTTTACTTTTTCGGATTGGGGGCAGTTCCGTTTTTCGTTTGACTACCATAGACTTTTGTTTTTTTTTTTTAATTTTAATTTTTTTTCCTGGGCGGAATGCAGCTTCTTCATTTTTTCTTTTCTCTTAGGTTTTTTGTTCTTCTGGGCGTCGGCTTCACCTTATTTTCTGCTGGGTTATAATTTTTCTTTGTTGCGGCTAGCTTCGCCTTCATTTGAGGCAGATTGGTTTTTTCTGTTTTTTTTTTTTTTTTAGGTGTTACATTGTAGTTCATTCTGATTTTTGCTTACCATTTGTCTCGGAAGCGACTTTACGATTCTATTTGGTATTTTCTCTTAAATTTTATCATGGTATTACTTAGATTAATTTTTATTGCTGGAAATACTATGTATAGCTAATTTCTGAAGTTTGGATTGTGGAATGAGACTTGATTTGTCTTGGGTTCTAGTTTATTGCAATATTTTGTTGATAAATATTGATTTCACTATGTTACTAGTCAGATTTGAGTTAAAAATAGATTGCGACTCTTATTCTTGATTTGTTGTTGACGTAAGACACAACAAAATCTTGAAAACTATCAAGGCTTTTCTCAGTTGATTGCAAAACTTGAGCATAACTTTTTATTTTCCGCTTATCAATGTCTTGATTGGATTGTTAATCGAGAAAATTATCTAGAAACCGAAATAAAGAGTCTCATACCCAATCCAAGTGTTTGTTAATTTGCCTTTTTTATTAGAAATTCTAATTCCAGTTTTGATTAAATTTTTGCGAAAATTGAATTCATACTTTTTTTTTCCTTAACTCATCTTGTCAATCTTCTTGTTCAATGGCTTAAGTTTTATATCACTATTGTTTCTTATATTTTTATTTTTTTTTTACTTATAATGTCATTATCTTTTGTTATTGTAGTACATGTCATTCCATTTTTGGCTTGGACACTTTCTTTATCTTTACTATTATTATTGTTGTTGTTGTTGTTACTATTATTACTATTATTTTTACCTGGAACTTTTAACTTGTAGATAAGTCTAGTCCATATGGGTGGGGAAGTTGGAGCATATACTGTAGTCAACAAATTGGACTTGGAGACCGAAAGTGATGGTTATATATCTTTTATATTTAAGTAGTGGAGTGTACATGTAAGTGTTAATGGGGATGGTGAAAATAGACCCATCGTAGAAGATCCAAATGGAGCAGTGAAGAAGGAAATCTGGATTTGGCAGAGTATCGCAGAAGCTCTTTTGATTAAACTGATGATGATACAATGGCTATTTTGTAATGTAATTAAATACCAAATAATGTAATATGAAGTGGGTTATAAATATTGAATTTCTATTTTTTAGATGCATTTAGTTAAAAAGATAATCAGTTTTGTATATAAAAAAATTGTTCTTCAAATGTAATAGAATATAGGCTTTAGATTAAAACAAAAATGTTTTACAAGAACATCTTTTTTCTAGGAAAAAAATTTCATGGTATATAGCCTTTAAAGTATTTTTTTTTATTAAAAAAAAAAACCCGTGTAACGGCCGGAACCCGAATTCCCGAGTTATCAAAATCTGGATTCATCCGAGTTTCGGCCCGGGTCATAATCTGGGTAGATCCGGTCCGAAATCCAATCCGAATTTGAAATTCGGGTTTTGGGCCGGATATATCCGGATACCCGGTCTTAAATCGGATGAACAGTCCTAAACAAAATCATTCAGGACATCTGTTGTTCATGGTTACGCTTTCAAAGGCAATTCGGTACACTGAAAGATTTTGACCATGCTGTACAAAAGGTAAATTCTCTTCTGCTGCTGTTTATTGGTACCATGTTATACATGGTGTTGCCATTGTTTTCAGATTAGGAAGTAGTGTTATTAGTGTATATAAAGTTCTAAATGCCTTAAAGAAAAGCCAATTACACACTGAAATTGTCATGAGGGCAAATTACTTTATTCTACTTTATTTCTTAATTCCTTATGACTAACAGATTGGCAGCTGCCACCTCACTTGTACGAGTTCAATATTGTGGTATGCTTTCTGAATGGGATTTTCCACTTCAGTTGGTTGAAATAGCAATTATCCTTTCTTGGGTTGAAACTGGAACATCTTAGTACCTTCAGCTTAGGCATATTGAAGGTAATAATTGGATGTGTTAAAGAACTGAAAAATATGATCATCATAATATTTTGATTCTTTCTTCATTGAAGAGTTTCTCTTTAATTCCCTTGGTTACTTTGCTTTTAAACACTACCATGTTTTGTGCTTGGGTTCTTTGGATCTGTGCTATATCTGAAGCAGTGAGCCTGCCCGCATGTCAATTCTTTATTGATATAAATTATAGGTCTCTGTGTGGAGTTCCCTTCTTGCTATACAATTTTCTCTAATTTACCGTTTTAGGTTACCCTCGCCTGGAAGAGCTACAGTTATTTAGGTGACAGCGGAATCCAAATCTATAGTTGAAAGGGAAAATCCTCTTAAGAAGAATGCTCGTGAAAAGAGAAAGCCGGGTTCAGACTTAAATCAAGAACAGTCTCCTGCAAAGAGGCAAAAAGATGCAGTTCAAACTTCAAAGAAATTGTATGGGAAGGATAAAGCCCAAGACTCAAACATAGTCGAGCCAAATAAAGTGAAAGAAATCAATGCCAAGGTTGAGAACGAAAATAGCAAAAATGACAACAGATGAAAGATGCTATGACTGGAAAAACTAAAGTATACAAGGACCAGTGCACTGCATTCATATCAAACCTTAAGGCAAGTACGAACTCTCCCCCCTCCTTTTCTTCTCAATCTTGGACCAGTGCACTGCCATTGATGGTTCAACTTTTGCAGGCAAACTGTGAAGATCTGCGTAACTTCTTCAGTGATGTTGGAAGTAAGGAATGGAAAATTAATAAAGAAAAACAAATTAATACAAGTAGCCGGACCAACAGGTGATACTGATGATCTAATGGATCGCTGTGGTTCACTTGTTGCTTGAAATAGATCCAGTCATGAATTAGTTTTTTATCCATATGAGTAATGATAAACACAAAATTTTTTATACAGTCGATGATGTTTTTGTAACATAATTGGCACGTGCCACGTAAAATAAAAATAAAACAGTTATATCCAACCAAAATAACACATATATACGTGTACATGGCTTCATTTTTGTTTGGTTAGTGGTGTTGATTTTGATGACTTCTTCTGATGCCTTGCACCCTCTGAAATTGTGTATGCAAACTCTGAAAGCTACGTCTATATATACTGGATGACTTTAAACACATTTGAGAGTTAGCATTTTCCAAAACAAAAACTCATGCAAAGGCCAGAGAGAACAGTATAGTCTGTGGAAGGGATCAGACTGAGAGAGGTCAGTTTGCTTTTGCTCAGTGCTCATGTGAAGTGGGTGAACGAACAGTAGAGTAGTGGATAAAAGCTTTATATTATATATTATCTATATATATACATGTATATTGTCCATAAACAATGCAACTCCCTTTATTTTCGCAGATCATACATGTACCTAGCTTAGCTACCTCCATTGTTCGGTAATCAGTACGTACTTCGCTTCATTTCGCCTTTTCTTACACGCCACCTCAATTCCTCGTCCACAATTAACTTCACCCCCACCACTGAATGGTTAAAATTAAATAATAATAATAAAAAAAAACAATATGGTTGTCCTACAACCGTTTGCTAAAACGCAAAACCCGATTCATATATATATAGAGAGAGAGAGAGTGTGTGTTGGTAGCATTGTTGTGATGCATACATATATTGGGATTTACACCTGGACGACAAGTTATGCCACGAGCTTTATGATTGGCCAAAATTAAAGATATAAATTATATTAACTCATAAATTGTAACAATATTTCTGATATATTCTCCCTGGCTACTTACCAAATTGCATGCCCTTCGATGGTTTATTACCGGCTTTACCAATATATTTTGAAACAACCTACATCATGTTTTGATAAAATTAATTGCGGCGAGGACAATCTTCAATTGTATATGTGGACAACTTGAGAAATCTTATAAACGTACAACTTCCTCGAGCACGGCTCTGGCGGCCACAGAAATCATGAAATTAATCGCATTGAACTGATCTCCAAATGACCTGTTCATTGCATGCAGCAAGCACGTCTTCCGAAAAAGATAAACCATATATAATTAAACACCAACACAAATGAAATTAAGGATATATAGAAGATCGAGTGTTGCAAATTAGAGCCGTACTTACGTGGTGAGAAGAAAATAAAACACCAACAAATCAAGAAGCAAATTATTAAAAATGAGAGAGAGAGAGAGAGTAGTCCCACATAGCTTAGGAACAAACTCATCCTAAACTTTATAAGGAGTTATCATACTCCTCTTATTAGGCCTTTTAAGGGGAGCAATGGGTGTTTCTACATGGTATCAGAGCAGGCTAACCTATGATCAATGATGGGCTCCTGCGACCTACCCACGATGATGGTACCGGAAATATCGGCCCACATATGAGGGGGCGTATTGAGTAGTCTCACATGACTTAGAAACAAACTCATCCTGGACTTTATAAGGAGTTATCATACTCTTCTTATTAGGCCTTTTAAAGGGAGCAATGGGTATTTCTACAGAGAGAGAGAGAGGTTTTTTAAGATTACTACTGCTCATGCGGGGTGGGGCGGGGGGCTTATAGCATGCGGTCTGATCATATCAGTATTGTCTTTGTTATTTTTCGTGTAAACTCTTGGAACACGTATTTATGCATTATGTGAGCTCAATTTACCCTAGTACTCTGATTTTCCCTGCTACTGGTTGGCCTCTTTAATCATGTATTCTTGAGCATGCAGCATCATATCATATATCATATATATGTGTTGCATTTTGTGTACGTAAGTACTGCTTCCCGGCAATTAAGCAGATATACACACCCAACCACACACGTACAGTATTCGACATACAATGGAACGCGTACATTTCAAAACACAGCCGACTTTTTTTTCTTTGGAGTTTTCAAAACCAAAATCCTTTCTTTAAACTGCAATTGGAAGCTAGAAGCTGGTAAGCAGGGAATTAAGGGTTGAGATATATGTTCAGGAGTCTGCTAGAGGAGGGTTTTTAACTTTCAAGAAAAGAAATGATCAAGCAAAGCATATTCCAACTTCAGTACTCATTCTTTACAAATGTCATATTATATGTTTTATTGGATATAGATATGGAGAGAAACCACGATTGTTCTCACTTTTTTTCCTCTCTAAGACTTAGGTCTTCGTAGGGGCCCTTTTCTGCCGAACGGCAGTCCCTCTCGTCTCTTCTTTTTTTCCCTTTTAGGCAGCGGCGGGATGGAGGATGATTTAGATGATTTGTATCAAAGGTTATCTTTGACCGAACAGGAGGAAGAGGCAGTTGTGGTGGAATCGTGTGATCTGGAGGATTCTTCTCTGTGTAATGGTAAGGGTTTAGTGCTATCCCTTTTCACTGAAAAGCATTTTAATCGAGATGCTTTCAAAATTACGATGAAGCGAGCTTGGCGACTGGTGCGTGGGGTGAAATTTCGAGATCTTCACTCTAATCTTTTTTTGGCCGAATTTGAAGACTTGCGTGACAAAGAGAAAGTGTTAAGAGAAGGCCCCTGGTCCTTCGATAAGCACCTTCTTTTAGTCCAGGAAGTAGACGGAAGTAAACAAGTCCAGCAGATAAAAATTCGTGAAGCTTCCTTTTGGGTCAGACTACATGACCTTCCTCTTCGGGCACGGAATGAACGAGTAGGGCTTCGTATTGGTTCAAAAATTGGGAGGGTGATAGAAGTTGATTTGGATAATGGTGAACTAGCGTGGGGGGATTTTCTTCGGGTTCGAGTTTCGCTGGATGTGAGGAAGCCTTTGCTGAGGGGTACCCGATTCTCCATGGGTTCTGACGAATCATACTGGGTTCGGTTTTCATACGAGCGGTTATCCAACTTCTGCTTCTTTTGTGGTTGTCTGGGTCATGGAGATCGGGAATGTGATCGTAGAGCACAAGCAAGTTCGGGTGCCTCTGAAGCATCGTTCCCGTATGGTTCCTGGTTGAGGGCCTCCAGTTATGTGGACTTATTTCGTGATGGTCGAACTTGGAATCAACGAACTGGGGTGCGGTCAGGCCGTCGTGGTTCGCCACCAGCTTCTCCCGTCTCAGGGGACTGCGCAGCAGATGGAAAACGGGCTGAAACGCATCCTGTTTTCTCGGAGCCAATCAAGGAATTAAATGGTAAGGATTCAAACCGTTATGTTCCTGCTGGGTTTGATGAATTATTCGCAAATGGGGGAACGGTTAATGGTAAGGGTTCGTTTCAAATTTCTGGTGAGGGGGTCGACCATATGCTTGTTAAAATTCCTAAAACGGTAATTCCTCTTTCTAAGGATGTTTCGGTTTCTGCATTGGGGTTGAATTCTGATGGGCTTGTTTTTGGTGATGGGCCGGGGACTGGGCCATCTTTACACGCTGTGGAAACTAAAGGGGCTTGCTCTGACTGTGAAGAGTTGGGTAGTAGAAATCAAACCCCAGTTTTGGTGGATCGGCCTGATGGCATTTCTAGTAGGAAATGGAAGAGGATGTCCTGTTTTTCCTCTGCTTCTCATACCGTTGTTAAGGACTCTCCTTCATCCACTCTAGCTCTGAAACGGAAGGCTTCTTCTTCTGCTGATTATGAAAAGGGAAGACCGACCAAACGAGGAGGCGCTTCACGTGGTAATTTGACTGAATCTCCTAATGACTCCACATCGGCGGTGGCTGTTGCTCAGCCCCGCCGAGGGCAATGAAAATTCTCAGCTGGAATGTCCGTGGGCTTGGGAACCCACGAGGCATTCGAAATCTCTGTGATTTGGTGCGGAGAGAAGGTCCCGACATCTTGTTTCTCCAAGAAACACGATTGAATGCAAAGGAATTTGAGGTATGCAAATTTAAATTGGGTTTTGTTAATTGTTTAGTTGTTGATTGTAATGGGAGAAAAGGTGGTCTTGCTTTACTGTGGGGTAGGGATATTTCTTTAACTATTTTGAACTATTCTATTTGTCATATTGATGCTCGGATTGATGATGATATGGGTGTGGGCACTTGGTTCCTCACGGGTATTTATGGTTTTCCGGAAGTCTCTCAACGTTTTAAAACTTGGGATATGCTACGATATTTAAATAGACGGGATGTGGATGCGTGGATGGTGATTGGGGATTTTAATGAAGTGTTGCATCATGAGGAAAAATGGGGTGGTTTACCTAGGCCAAATTGGCAGATAAATGCTTTTCAAGATGTGGTTGATGACTGTTTGCTAAAGGATTTGGGGTTTAATGGTAACAAGTTTACATGGCAAAATGGGAGAGGAGGTGAGTGGAGTATTTGTGAGAGACTTGACCGTGTATTGGCTAACCGACCATGGACTGAAGTTTTCCCATCTGCATGTGTTTCCCATGGTGTGGCAGCTTATTCTGATCACTCTCCCATTTGGGTGTCTACTAAAGCTGATAGAGAAAATGGGCACTTTAAACGCCCATTTCGCTTTGAAGAAATGTGGGTGGGAGAAAAGGGTTGTGAGGATATTATTAAAGCCAATTGGAGGGGTGTAGAAGGGGGTCATGATATGGATAATATTATTCATAACATTAAGGAGTGTGGGGTTCAATTGAATTTGTGGAATAGGAACTGTTTTGGTAATGTGCAAAAACAATTGAAGTTGGCTAGGCTGAATATGGAAATGCTAAATGTCTCGGATCCAACAGGAGAATGCAAAGCTGATCATACCAAGGCTAGAGAAGATTTTCAGAAATGGTTGGAGCGAGACGAGGTTATGTGGCGACAACGTTCAAAAGCTTTGTGGTTGAAAGAGGGTGATAAAAACTCTAAATATTTTCACATGAAAGCTTCTCAGAGAAGAAGGAAGAATAGGTTGGATAAATTAAAAGATGGAGAGGGGGTGTGGCGAACCGGTATTCAGCGTGATAATATTCTTTTAGACTATTTTGGAGCTCTTTTTTAGAGTTCTAATCCAAGAAGCTCCACAGATTTTCTGGATGCACTTGCTGATCGCGTTACTCCAGCAATGAATTTAGAACTCAGCCAACAGTTTTCTGAATCGGAAGTGTGGAATGCATTGGCAGAAATGAACCCCTCCTCGGCACCAGGACCTGATGGAATGTCTCCTGCATTCTTCTAGAAATATTGGCATGTGGTAGGAACTTCCATGAAGGGTGCTATCCTTCAAGCTTTAAATTCAGGTGTTTTTCCTACTTCTCTCAATCATACATATATTTCCCTTATCCCTAAGAAGAAATGCCCTTCTGTTGTTGCTGATTATAGACCCATTAGTTTGTGTAATGTGGCCTATAAAATTATTTCAAAAGTCATTGCTAATCGCTTGAAAGCTGTTTTGCCTAGTATTATTGGGGAGAGTCAAAGTGCCTTTGTTCCGGGTCATTTAATTACGGATAATGTATTAATCGCTTATGAGTTGATACATTATCTAAAGCATAAGAAGTCGGGGCGTCAAGGTTATATGTCCTTGAAGTTAGATATGAGCAAGGCATATGATAGGGTAGAATGGAGTTTTATTCAAAAGGTGATGGAAGTTATGGGATTTCAGCCGAGCTTTATTTCTTTAGTGATGTATTGTGTCAAAACAGTTTCTTTTTCTGTTTTGGTTAACGGTGTTCCAAAAGGGCCTATTATTCCTACTCGGGGGTTGAGACAAGGGGATCCTCTATCCCCCTATCTTTTCCTCTTTTGTACTGAAGGCCTCTCTTCCTTGCTGAATGCTGCTGGGGTTAGAAAGGATGTTTCTGGGCTGAAAATTTGCAGAAATGCTCCTAACATTAATCATTTGCTCTTTGCGGATGATAGTGTCATTTTTTGTAAGGCGGATGTTGAAGAGAATAAAAGGGTTCAGGAGGTGTTAAATGTGTATGAACTCGTTTCTGGGCAGAAAATTAATATGGAAAAAACATCTATGGTGTTTAGTAACAATGTCAGCCACGAGTTACAGCAAGAGATTCGTTCTTTGTGGGGTAATGGGGATATCCAGCAGTATGAGAAGTATCTTGGATTGCCTCCAATAGTGGGTAGATCAAAAACCAGGGCTTTTCAATCTATAAAGCAACGGGTTTGGCAAAAATTGCAAAGTTGGAAGGAAAAATTATTGTCTCAAGGGGGAAAGGAGATATTACTCAAGGCTGTAGCACTCTCGATTCCAACTTATTCAATGAGTTGCTTCTTATTGCCTGCTTCTTTTTGTGCTGAATTAGAGGGTCTCATGTCTAATTTTTGGTGGGGGCAAAAAAAAGAGGAAAGAAGGATTCATTGGGTTAGCTGGCGTAAGATGTGTGAAGCTAAATCTAGGGGTGGATTGGGGTTTAAAGATCTCAGATTTTTCAACATGGCTCTTTTGGCTAAACAAGGATGGCGTTTACTGCAGAATAATAATTCGGTGTTACATAAACTCCTCAAAGCTCGGTATTTCTCTAAGTCTAGTTTTTTAGAATCCAATTTGGGGCATTGTCCATCCTATACATGGAGGAGTATTTGGGAGGCGAAGCGTTGGCTGAATGAGGGTTGTATTTGGAGGATTGGGGATGGGCAAAAGGTTAATTTATGGCATGATAGATGGCTGCCAGGTCATCAAAACTTAGCTTCAGAACATGGGGATCTCGAGACTCACAGAGAGGATGTTGTGGCATCGGTTTTTCAGGTGGATAATATGGGATGGGATACTCAAAAACTAAGAACTCTCTTCAATCCAAGTTTAGTGTGTGAGATCATGAAAATTATGGTCTTTCCGAGTGGTACAGCGGATAAACTTATCTGGAATTTTGAAAGAAATGGGCTGTTCTCGGTTAAAAGCTGCTATAGGCTGATTATGAACCTCTCTCGGCTTGAAATTTCAGAATCCTCTAATGTAATACCTCAGCAGAAGTTATGGAAAGCTTTATGGAAGATGCCGGTGCCAAATAAAATTAAAGTTTTTGCTTGGAGAGCTTGTATGGACAGCCTTCCTTCTAAAGCTAAGCTGATGCAGAAACAGGTTCTTCAGGATGCTTGCTGCAGTTTCTATTCCTCCCCGGAAGAAGATTTTCTGCATGCTGTCTTCACTTGCAATCAGGTGCAAGCTTCTTGGGCTCAGTTTTTCCCAATGTTACATAATTCTAGTCCTAGTAGCTTTCTTGAGTTGGCTATGAAATTTGTTGCTGCACAAGATTTGTCTATTTTGGCAAGATTTTTCTGTTTTGCATGGGGTTTCTGGTTTAGGAGGAATAAACTGGAATTTGATCAAAAAATCCTCTCTCCTTCTCATGTCATCTCTCATTCATTGGGTATGCTCCATAGTTATAAATCTGTGGTGATTAAATCTCGGATGCAAGCCCGGTCTCACTTTAGTTGGAAAGCCCCCCCAGTAGGAGTACTCAAACTTAATACTGATGGTGCCATTTTTTCAGATTCTCATAAAGCTGGTATTGGTGCTATACTACGTGATTCCGCTGGACAGGTTCTTATGGCTGTTTCAAAAATTGAGCTAGCATTAGAAGACCCTGAAACCGTGGAGCTCCTGGCTGTATTCCGTGGCATGCAGCTGTGCATTTCTATGGGTATCTCGGCTCTTGAGGTGGAAAGTGATTGCTTGCTCCTTGTTCAAGCTTTGCAACAGGAAAATATGTCACATTCTCTGCTAGGCAATCTGTTTTCAGAAGTGAAACGTTTATGTAATTTTTTTTCAAGTGTTTCCTTTGTTCATGTTTATAGAGAGGGCAATAGAGCTGCTCATCTACTTGCTAGAAATGCTTGGAGAGTTGAAGATATTGATATGTGGTGGGATAGTGTTCCAGACTTTCTTTCTCAAGCCTTATGGCTTGATAAATGTCTGTAATCGTTTTATCTCCAATGAAAATGTTAGTTCCTATCAAAAAAAAAAAAGATATAGATATGGATGAAGAATGAGGTCATTCAAGTGTTGGGTTATCACGAGCGGTATGGTCCCCTGTTGTATCAGCATGGTTAAATGTCCCAAACCCCCCCACCTCTTCTTCTCTCTCTCTCTCTCGCGCGCGCGCGTACGTGATCCTTACTAATTTTCCATTTATTTAGCTAAGATCGACAATGCAATTATCCTTTTATTGTGAATTCATATATATACTTGAATATACTGCAAATTAAAAATTATATCTACTTGATCTATCACTTCCTATCCTCTTATATACATATTATCAGAAAAGTGAAATAAAATTACCATTGCATCTAGGGAATTGGACTTGATCATAAGTTAACATTATTAAATATTTAATATAATTTCCTGAGTACATTATCAAAAGAATTTCGACATTTAAGAAGTAAGAACTGTAGAATTGGCATGCTTGCCTATCAAAAACTTGATCTCAATTAATTCTTTGTTAGCTATTAATTGACTCTTTATCTAAGAAGTCCAATATGCATAATCAAAATGTGACGCTTCCAGACCTCGCTTGGGATTTAATAGAGATTAAAATGTTAGGACATTTAATATAAGTTCACATATTCCTCATTCATGACAGTTAACATGTAATGCATCTAACATGTTTTTAATAGTATGCAATAATCGCAACAGAAAAATTCAAACTAACAAAAGATTTGAACAATTTCAATATGATACCAAACTAAATACTAACAATCCCAAAGTAAATTAGTTCAAGAATCTTCTAACACAATGCAAAGGGGTCTAAACCTCAACCATTATCTCAAAAGAACCATCTAACATTGTTTCATTCCATTTTTTCCTTCTGATTTAGTATCCTTTGGAGTTCCTTGACTCATTCTAATATTCCTACTATCATGGTCAAGCTCCCATGGGCCCTTCTGGGATCCTCATCCCTAAATTCTTCCTTAATTATTGACGGATCCTTACGCTTGCGCTTCCTCATTATTGTCTTCTAGACCTGTCACAACTTCTACATTTCGAGAAAAATGGTAGTAGAAAATACCACAATGAGATTTCAAAAAATCTTAGCAAGTTAAATAATAAACATACACAAAGATAACATAAGCATGTGTAAGGTAAACCATGAACATGATGCATGAGCATGAATATGAATTTTGAAAAAACACATTTTTCTCCTATCTAGATTCTTTCTCAAAAGAATAACAAACTTGTAACCATGTAACAAAGTAACAATATAACCACGTAAATAAGTATCATTTCTTATCAATCTCTTGTAATCTTTTCAATATAACAATGTGGGTGGACTCCTCATTTCTTGTAGTGCCTCATGACTCTCTCAGCATCGTGAGCTCCCTATTAGTTACCACATCATATTATCGGTCCTTTAACTAGTTGTGCGTACGTTCAATTCAATATGATGCGGTAGTTCACAATTCACCTTCACCGTATTTACAATATGATATGATAATACGCAATTCACCTTCACCATATTTTCAATGTTTTGCACCCATTAGAATTAGGTACAGCTATTTCACTCCAGAATTCTTTAAAAAGAATCATTCGAAATCCATTGGTTGTACTTCGTCAACTTAGGGGGTTATCACTCCAATTTAGGCACTCCAAAGTGGACAGAGAAGCTCCACTAAGATATTCTCTCATTTTAGCATTTTAGGTTGTGACAAAACCTTTTTCTTTTAATGCACAATCCAAAATCATGTGATATGTACTTGTGATAAAAAAAAAAAAATATGCAGTTTTTCATGTAACAATGTCACGTATTTATGCAAAGAATGCATCGCATAAATGACTTGAAATAATTAGAACATTTAGATATATAACATGAATAAAACACATAAAGACTTCAATATCACATATGTATCTTTTTCAAAGAAGGCCCCAAATACGTCATTTCAATCGAAAATCCCAACAAGTGTCATATGAACATACAAGGTATAAATCAATCATAGCATGTAATAAAAATAATATTTTATTAACTAAAACAAGTAACCAAACGCAAAGTTTACATAAAAATATAAATATATTATCTAATAGTAAGTTAGAGGCTAACTTACGAAGCTCCAAAAAGTATTTTTACAATGTTCAAGCAAGCGTGCTAATAATTTCCAACAAAGTTTTCTTGAATCTTCCCTTTGTGCTTGCACGAAATATGCATCTGGAAGGAGAGAAAATGATGTTTGGTTCTTCGTAGGGTGGGTGAGATAGAGAGGTAATATAAAGAGAGAAAAGAAATCTAAAAAATACCAAATAGCCTTTGATTACCCCTCTAGTAAGTGTGTGGGCGCTGACCTTAAATGCCCCTATTTAAAGGCCCTCTTAATTCCACTCATTTTCACTCTCTCTTCATTATTCTACTGCAGAATTTGAAGAGTTGTTGTCTCCTTCCATGCATGGGCACCAAGTGGCATCCCTTTCTTCTTGTCCTAGCCGAAATACCCATTTGTCTTCCTCTTATCATTGCTCCCATTGGGAGCCCAAGAAACTCTCATGCATGAAGGACAAGTAGCAGTACCCCTTGCTATGGCCGAAACCCTAAGTTCATCTTATCATTATAATCTTCTTAAACCTTGAAATTACATGCATGCTTGCCAAGTGTCAATGGCCAAAAATCCCACTCATTTCTCTTCATTATTGAAATCTTCTAGAAGTCTGAAATTATCATGCATGAGGAACAAGTAGCCTATGACTCTTGCCTAAACCGACCACTTTCTTCATATCTGTCATGATTGTATCTCTAGAAACTCTAAGAACCTTATGCATGTGTGACAAGAAGCAACATGGAAGATGACTCATGAGAGGTTGACGTGCACCCCCTCTCCTAGAACTCGAAACCCTAAGCCTTTCTCCTTCCATTTTTGGTCTAGATCATACAATGAACCTACTAAATTGAAGTGCATGATGCCAAGTGGCATGGGGTTGGCATATGCCTTAGCAGTTGAAACCCTAATGCCCTTTCCTCTTCCTTCTTATGACTTCTTCTAGAAGCTTGATAGTTCATTGGAAGCTTTCCAAGTGGCAAGTCCCTTGGCAAAACCGAAACTACCATTTCTTAGTGCCTCGTCATTGTGCTTTGAAAACTCAAAGGTTTTCCTTTTAACCGAGCTCTATGTGACGCCTCCTTCTTATTCTCATAACCATAATGGATTTCTTCTAACCCTAATTCCTTAAGTGACCAAACATCACATGGCCCAAGACTTCCTCTTGGGTTTGGGTGCCTATTTTACTAAGTAGCAGGGGCAAAAACTGGCCTGCCTTACCAAAGTCTAATTCTAAGGCCCTTATTCATTTAGGCTCAAGTGAAACAAGGCATTGTTTAGATTCACAAAACATTTCAACTATCTTATATCATTTAATCTAAAAATTATAATTTTTTTAAATTTTTAAACAAAATAAAATTAGTAATTCAACTTTTTTTAAATCTCCAAACAAAAATAAAATTAAAAAATAATATTATAATAATATTTTATTCAATTTTCAACATTCATCTTATCTTATCTCACTATCCAAATATTGTCTTATGCTCAAGATTATCCTAGCTTAGGCTGGGATATCACACAAAACTTTCCATTAGAAGAAACCCCATATTAGCAAGTTTATTGCCAAATGGTGAAATGCATCAGCGGACACCGTACCATGCAATTAGGTGATCAAAGTTTGAGTAATAGATCATACTACATAATTAACTTGACTATATCTTCAGCAAAGTAAGGAATATTAATACAAGAAAATAAAGTAGCTAGGAGCGAGGGACAAACGTCATGAATGCAAAGCAAATTGCTTTTCTACTTTTTCCAAAATTTCCTTATCGATCCCACATTCGCGATCTTACATTAGAAGGTGGTACTGGTGGGGTAGGGAAGCAAGGGGATGGATATATATATATACAGTATACTAACGGTTTGTATAAAAGGAAAGGCAGTCTTTTCTTTTCCTGTTCTTTTTCTTTTTCGTTTTTCTTTTCATAAGTTTCCTTGCTTTGAATCTAATGCCATTCCGTAGGAGAATGTTGGGTTCTAGTCCAGACAAAAACTTTAAAGTGGGTAGAATGTTCCAACGGCTACTTATTTGCTTTGCATTTTGAAAATTTAAAGGAGGGAGGGGCCCAAGGACAGAAAGCATTAATTGCCCACCTGATGTCAAATCAGTGGCTATGGTGAAACCTTGAAATGGCAGAAGGAACTTTATAATCGAAAATTATAATAATGGCCATGAACATGTAGCGATTTTTTCATTTATGTGTGTCAATTGGCAAAATCTCAAGGGAATGACATTTACTAAATGAGTGATTTAAGCGTGTGGGGGTTGAAATCTATGTCATTTATCGAAGTACAGAAGATATGCATAATAAATATTAACGTTTAAGAAATTTAAGAAAATAAGGTTAGTATCCATGCATGGTATAAGCACGAAAGAAAAAGAAAAAAAAAAGTAAATCATCCAAATATAATGATGAGTGTGGGATAAGGCAGCATGTTAGTCTGCCAGTTTCAGATCCTAAAATCGCAAGAAGATAGACTCTAGATCTAATATATCCCGAGAGAGAGAGAGAGGCAACATGAGTATGAAGTTGGCAAGAATGATACCAGTACTGGTATTTGGTGGTGGCCACCCAGCTTGCTAGTACTGATTCATTTGATTTCATACATAAACTGAATTGAGTGCCTCTGAAACAAAAAGCCAAAGCTTCTTTTGGGTTATAAGTAATTGCTATTATTAAAAAGAAAAACACAAAAAGACGGAAAGGAAAAAGAACTCGTATTATCTCACACCTACCTCATTTTCTAAATTGAAAATTAATAATTGGAGGAGTTGTTATCTTGATGAGGAGCAAGTCTAAGATAGAACTGAAAAGCCGGGATGCCAAAAATCTGATTGACTCAGCCAATTTTTAGTACTTGTAAATGGGAAATGATTGGCATCTCAAAGGAAGTTATGGTTTCCTAAGACAAGGCAGCTTGCAAGAGATTGGTGATTATTAGAAGAAAGTCGGTGTCTTGAAAAGTAAAATGTGAGGGACAGCCTGTTGATTAATCAGTTTGAGGACGTACAAAATCCAGTTGACCAAGATTAATAATTTGCCTTGCCTTTAGTACTACTGCAGAATGCAAAAGGTTAATTTACTGTTGAGAAAAATATTATGTGTGTGTGTGTGTGAATAATAGAATCATGAATCTCTTTATGATATCTCTTTCTCTGGTTTCTACAAAGACAAGGGAAAAGGAAGTTATAAAATAAAAAACTTGAATCATTTGGTCGCGTGTTATTCCAGAGTACGTTGCTTTTCCTAAAATGAGGAACTTATGGCAACTAAGCCATGATCTCGATCCTATGCTTATTTCACAAAACTGAGATGCGTACCTCACTTTTCTTTTCTTTTTACAAAAACAAAAACAAGGATAATAATTATTTTTTTAAAAAACCGTACATTTCTCTCTTCCTTGGGAAGAGGAGATTTTTCTGTGAAATCTCTGTCTCCACTCTTTGACATGGATCTCCTAACTAAACTTAAAGAGGGCAATGTTTCGTAAGTCTGGACGTTGGAGTACCCGTACAAGCTACTACTTGTTTTAATTCACTTAATAGGTAGTAATATTGCACACCTCCCCGCGATCTCTAGGATCGATAACTAGTCATGTGTTATTTTATATATGTTTGCATGCAGTTAACGCATGCATCTGGACAAGTCTTTCCATTTAATCGATCGATCCTCCACTACGTACGTACTACACTTCCCTTCAATTCCCATGCATGCATATAAATATAAATATATATATATATATATTTCATCCCGTTTAATTTGTGCTCACGAGGCCAATGGCTTGTCCTCTTAAACATTAATTACACGTCCCAATATTTCTATTAATTTGTAATACAGTGATCGATTGATGAAGATAAAATATTTTAAACCAAAAATTTGGTTTCAGTCAATCTCTTGCAGGTAAAGTAGTGCATGCAGGTTCAGTACTAGCTTTACCGTTTACTTGACTTACTGCATGCGCGCATCCAACCTAGCTATGCGATATCATGATGATGATCCTGACCATGCATCTAAAATAATTTTCTCGTTTGAGTTGTCGATTTTACATAGCCATGCACCCTGATCTATTTAAGAAATTAGAGTGTTATATATGTATATATATAAACTATTTGTATCATAATTAATTCACGTTCTTCCTTATATATATACTCCTGCATGCATGACAGACGCAATATATTATAATTAGTATTTTGCAGTACTGGCTTTAATTAATTAAGTATATATAAATTAACTTATTACAAGCCCAGCCTTAACTGATCATTCCAGTTTTCCTGTTTTGTACATGCACGAGCTGATCTTCGATCGACTGATCTATGATCTATATATCTAGCCAAAAGCTGGAAGAATTAAACAGGCTTATGCGTAATTAACTAACAGTTTTATGATTAATGCCATTGACATTGATCACAAAAAGACAGTTTATTCGCCCGCGCGAGGTATAAGTAGTACTGTTTTTTAAGAACAAAAATAAAATAGAACTCTAAAGTCTGTAACGCTTCAAGAAACCCTAAAGTACAGAAAATTTGGGTTGGCAGTGATTGGGATGGATGGCGCGATATATCTATATGTGTTAATTTACCGAAAGGAAAGAAGAAAATTTTGTGCTAGATCTGAAACGTGCATCATGTATCTTTGAAAATTGTGATCAAGATTCAAGCGCGGGTCATGTGTCATCAACGTCGACATTTATTCTTGTGGCCCTTCCACCACAGTAACATAATTATATTTCTAGCTTATCTCTGTCTGTCAGAGTTTAATAATTTCGTGAACTTTCTTTTACATTAATATCTCTACAGTCTTGTTGAAAAATATGAAATAATATATATATATTTATATTATATGCAGCAGGAATTATAATTACTATATATGCATGCATTAACAGAGTGATCTGGATCGACCTATCTGTTGTAAATTCTGTATATATATATATATATATGTCAATAATGATCATAATTATAAAACCTATATTAGATCAATTTGCAAGTTAATTGTTTCTGTTTTTCAGGCAATGTTTTACGGAAACTTTTTTTATAATAGAAAAAGAAATTAATAGTCATTTGTGAAACTTCAAAAGTGAATTAAGAAAAGCAACAAAGCGAAAAGTCGTAGAGAATTACTCGAAGAAGAGACAACCTAGATAAAAACAAAGGTCTAAAGATGGAGAGTGCTGCTTTTAAATGTGGGGGTCAGGAATAAAGGCAAAGATAATAAAGAATAAAGTGATTTGGATAATTTAATAAAGGGGACTAATTCTTTTTCTCCCCCAGCCAGGCGGCCTGCATGTAAATTCATGATCAAAACAACAATAACTTTTCTTTTGTTAATCCAGTTCATGTACGATCGAGCTAGCTAATTAAGCAGTACGTACGTATGGTAACCCTCGCAAAATTGATGAATATAGTAAATACTTGGCTTCTGATCATGAAAATTAAACAAAGGTAGATAAAAGCAATGACCATGACATGATCAGTCTTTATGAATTTCTGCGACTGCCATCGGTTACAAGTCATATTGGCCCCAAATCATATTAATTGCTCTCTACGCGACTGCATCATGCAATCTACATACATACTTTTTTGTATCACAAATTAATATTTCAAAAAACAAATTAAACCTCAACTACTTATCAATCAATTCTGGATTAATCATGCCCGGCCAATTCAATATATATATAATATAGGAAATTAAACCTCAATATATATTTAGAGAGAGAGATAGAGAGAGCATCATGCATGCATGCTAGCTCTACTGGCCATTAATTAGAAAGTTGAGCTATTGGTCTTATCATGAGGTCTCGACTATATATATATATATATATAATATTATACTGATCCCGAAGTACTCCCTTTTCTCTGATCTCCAAACCTTTGATCATCATCATGTACGTGGTGAGTGTGAATGAATTGGAATGGCATTGTCAGTCGTAGTATTAATTCCAAGGGGACATCATTGTCAAATTGAGTACGTCTTTCTGATCGATGAAGCAGAACCACAAGGAAATAGCCGATGGAGGGCCTCAATTTGTTAAACAATTTGGTTACATTCTCCCAGCACGAGTACTGTAACTCTGTCGCTTAAAGCAAGAATCCACTAATGAACAAAGCTTTCTATTTCTGCCAATTAATAAAGACCTAAATAATTATCGCTTTCACCATGCGCCAAAACTGTTACTGTGTTCATAAGATTTCCCACATTTCGCAAGTCTTCCATGTTAGTGTTAATTATACGGGTGGTATTGTTGCAGTCTATAGTGTTCTTTAATTATGCATGTTAAGCTATAGTAGTGGAAACTGGAAAGTGCAACCATGAATTTTACAAACCAATCCAATAAAATGTTGCGATCGATGAAGCATGTATATGTATATATTCATGTAACTATAACATATATAAGCAATTAGCAAATGTACATGCATATGCAACCCCTCCCCTCCCCTCAACACACTCACAATAGAGGAATTAGGGGTATGAGAGTCATCTAATTAAGCATGCACGAGTGAGCATGTCCACCCAAAATATCTTTCTGAAGGTTTCTAGTCCAACTTATAATAGAAAGCAGATTTTCCTTATTTTCTCTTGAAGAACATTTGTTTTGATCGCTAACTAGCTCTCTCTCTCAAACCCCCCCCCCCCCCCCCCCCCCCCCCCCCACCTCTTTTCTTCTCTCTCTCTCTCTCCCCTTTCTTTGTCCTCTCCACTCTCTGACACACTGCTCTCCATATGGCGTAAACTTGATGCCTGACAGTGCAAGCAAAGCAAGCACCCCACTTTTCTTTTATCTTCCACCCCCAAACTCACTGACCACTGTGTTTTCCTCTCTCTCTCTCTCTCTCTCTCTCTCTCTCTCTCTCTCTCTCTCTCTCGCTTTTTTTTTTTTTTATCTTTTAAGTAATCCATGGTGTTTTTCTCTCTTTCTGTAAGAAACCTGCTTTCTTTTCCCTATATGCTGTCTTTTTTCTTTCTTGCCTCCACGCTATTTCTATAAGCCCTTGTTTAGTGCTTCGCTAGCAAAACCCACCTCCAAAAAAAACACAGCCTCTCTCTCTCTCTCAAGTCTCAACACCACCCCCCCCCCCCCCCCCTCTCTCTTTCCTTCTTTCTCTAGTTGTATTGTTACATTCCAAATCCCCCTAAGTCTACCTTGTGAGACAAAACTTCTGTCCTATCCTAAAACCTTACCTTCAATGCATATGGAAGGTGCTTAAAGCTTCAGATTTGGATCACAGAGAGATTGATGTGGGTATGCCATTTAGTTTCCCCCTCATTTCTTGCGGTTTCCATTACTAGTGAAAAGAAGAACACAGAAAGCTTACTAGTCATCTAACTCCATCCACCATTTTCTCTCTCGTGGTATTTGACCATCTCTCTCTCTCTCTCTCTCTCTCTCTCTCTCTCTCTCTCTCTCAAAGCTACTGCAATTTAGTTACTTCGTTTGCAATTCCTTACAGTGGATTTTTTTTTTTTTTTTTTGGGTTTCTTAGATAAATAGGTTCTAGTTTCTATTTGTTCTTAAACGTGGACAATTTTCGAGAAAACTCCCAAGTTCAAGAAAGCAACCACCTTTAACACCAATCATTTAGTCTTCCTAATTATCCTGTCTTGTTCCTTCTTTTTGGGTCAGCGAAAAAACAGCCAGAAAAACTAAAATAACAACCAAAAAAGAAGAGAGAAAACTAGAAATGGAACTTTCAAGTCATGAAGTAGAAATTCCAATCCCGATAAACAGTGCATATGGTGGGGGACATGGGCATGGGCATGGGCACATGATCCACCATGATCCTGCACCCCACAACCACATCATGCCTTCATCAGCACCACAGATCTCCTCCAATGGCCCCCCATTACCCACAAGCCTGGAGGAACATATGCCCTACAAGAAAGTGGTGCGGTACAAAGAATGCCTCAAGAACCATGCAGCAGCAATGGGAGGGAATGCAACTGATGGGTGTGGTGAATTCATGCCCAATGGTGAAGAGGGTACTATAGAAGCACTCAATTGTTCTGCCTGCAACTGCCACAGAAACTTCCACAGAAAAGAAGTTGAGGGTGAGCCCTCTTCGTGTGACTGCCACCATAGCCCACATCTCAACAGGATTGGGAGGAAATTCATCTTTGGCCATCATAAAAATATAGTACCGCCTGAGGCTTTAGGGTACCCTACAGCTACTGGTACCTTTATATCTTCAAGACCAGGAGCGCCCCACCAAATGATAATGCCCTACAACATAGGATCCCTCCCGTCAGAGTCTGATGAGCAGGAAGATGGCGGAGGTGCAGTCGTGGTCAGGCCTCCGCAGCTTGCAAAGAAGAGGTTCAGGACAAAGTTCACACAGGAACAGAAGGAGAAAATGCTGAACTTCGCTGAGAAAGTCGGGTGGAAAATCCAGAAGCAGGAAGAGGCTGCGGTGCAACAGTTCTGCCAAGAGATTGGAGTCAAGAGAAGAGTCCTTAAGGTTTGGATGCACAACAACAAGCACAATCTAGCCAAGAAGAACCCTCCCGCTCCTTAAAGTTAACACCATATATAACATTAATATATATCCCCCACACCACACCCCATCCCCACCCCCAACCGCCCACGCCCCCCCAACAACACACCGCGGGCAGCGAGATAGCCGCGGAATGCATGTGGTTCTCTTAGTTTTTAAGTCTCTAGTACACCATATTTTATAATCCTTTTCTTCTCTGTGGGTACGTTATTTGAAATCTCTTACTATTTTAAGAATAGTGGTTATGCAATAGTTTTGCGAAATTGAGTTTAATTAATGGTAGATTTTGAGTAGTGGGTAATTTGTTCTTGTTTAATCCCTACGCAGTAGGAACTGTTCGAGATGTTCGCTCAGAGTCTGAGATACAGTACTGATGTATCCAATTTACTTTTAAGGAAAAGCTACCTAATTTTCGAATATTCTTCCTCTTTTCTTAAATACTGTAATCATTAATATGGGATGTGTTACAAGTATTCTGGGTGTGAATGTGAAAATTAAGGTTTAGCAATTATTGAATTACATAAACAATCAATAACAATGAATTTAGCCCGTGTTTGAGTTTAATTTCCTTTACGTACAGCATGCTGATGTTGTAATATTAGTACAAAAACTTATGAACAAACTATGATCTCTAAAGTGTCTAGCTAACTTGTCCTTATAATATTTACCCAGTTTTTTTAATGAGCTAATTAAAGACCTAAAGTAAACGATCCTGATATGAAGAGTTGAGTTATGAACGAGAATATATACGAGTGGAAAAATAATAATAATAAAAAATATATAAATAAATAAATAAAGATAATCTTGATATAGGGATCAGCAGGAATCAGCTAGACAGCAGTGACTGTAATCTTTGTCATGAAGCAAGTTTTCTGACGAGTTATCGTTGCCAAGACCCCCCCATGCACGGATGAAATTAAAGTAACAAAAACACGTATCACGTGTGGGTCTCACGTGCCTAGCTAGTAGGATGGCTGCATAAATGCCAAATGGAAGTGGAGTAGTTCATCGTCGGGTAGACGTACAGGCAGCGTGTGCATGATCGTTGGCGTGGTGCCTAGAATTGCGTCACAGCCGTGTATGGCTTATTCTTTTTTTCAAAAGATCTCCAGTTTAAAAAAAAAATAAAAATATTAAATAAAAAATAAAAATAAATCCAAATTTTAAAAAAGTTCCCAATTTCTAAACCAAAACTTCTCATCTAACCATTTATTTTAAACTATAAAAATTTTCATAAATATATAAAATAAATTGAAATGAATTTATTTTTTTATTAAAAATTTAAAAAATATTAAATCTTAATTTGAGAGAGATTTCATTCAACCAACCTGTTGAGCTTATGTTTTGATAAGTAGAGAACATCATGCCTACATATATAAAAAGTCACGTCAAGACAACTTTTACAGCGTCAGACCAATTTCTATACTGCGCGCGTATTATATATATATATATATATATATATATATATATATATATATATATATATATATATATATATATATATATATATATATATATATATATATATATATATATATATATTGTTGCGGATTAATAACTAGCTTTCCGAGAGCAAGCAATGGCTTAATTGGTTTTGTCCAACTATCGTGTAACGCTTTGGATTCTATTCCTAGGCTATGTACTTGTCTCTTAGGAGGATGGGCATGTATGTAATATATATGATGATGCCTTGTGCAAAGAAGCAGCCATTTATTACATGGAAAATGACAGCAATATTGCCAAGAAGAGATCATGTGTCATATGTATCTTGTGTGACCTTGCAACTTGTACGTGTCGGTCAGTGTGTGTGCATGGCTGCAGCCTCCTAAAGTACCCCCTCTGATCAATATATATTGGATCCCAAACCATATATACCAAGATCGAAGAGATGTGTATATACGTGTATGTATGGAAAACTCTTTTCCTTTAAATCCAAATCTATATTCAAACAAACATATCGAATTAAACTCGATCGGTAATCATCACAGCTTGGATTATAAGTTGTACCATGTATCATGACTTGGAATTAATTTGAGGTCGTCATTCATTATAATTTGATGATCTGAATGAGCTGTATTGCGTGGTCATTGCCAAAAATTGGAAGGGTGAAGCTTAATGTTGACAGAAATACTCGTGCTAATCCTGAGTTGTCCCGCGGCGGGAGATTCTTAGATATGATTATAGCCGTATTCTTAGAGGTTTTGCTCATTCTTACGGACAAGCCACCAATACTATTGCTTAATGTCACGCTATTCTTGATGGTCTTTGTCTGTGTAATCAACTTAGTTTGAAGAATTTTGTGATAGAGTCGGATTCTAGTGTGATAGTGGATGGTTTGTGTCAAGTGTTTGTAATTATTGGTATCTTTGAAATTTTTTGGAGGAAACTCAAAAGTCTTGTTAGATCTCTTAATGTTCATTTTAAGCATATGTATGGGAAAGCTAATATGGTAGCTGATTATTTAGCTAAACATGACGCTAATAGTGGGACTTGAGATTCTATTGGGGAGGATGTTGGTTCGGGAAGACTTAGAGGTTTTTTACATACGGATAGATTGGGTATTCCATATATTAGACGATAATCGTTGGTGAGGTTGTGACGTTTATTGGGTTGTTTTAATGTATTTATAATTATTCTTATGCCTGAGTGATGATTATTTTAATAAATAGAGGTGTCATCCTCCTTAAAAGAAATGTCATTAATTAACATCAAATCCCTAAACCGTAATCAAGTTTATCGAGATAGCATGATCATAAACATGATTGATCATATGTATGTGTCGATGATCAATGTGTTTTATATTTAACACCTGATCACCCTCCCCGCCCTTCGCGGCCTAGCATTTCTCGGGAAGAAAAAAGAGTATTGCATGTACAAGTAGATCAAGAAAGAAAATGTGTCTATTTTGAGTTTTACTATGTACAAGTAAATTTATGTACTAATCTGAGTACTAATAATGATACCTTTATATTCAAAATTTAAATTAGTATTATTTTTAATAAAGTTTACTTTTTAATCAATCACATTAAATATGTGTACGTTTTAGTGTGCATAATTGTTTACAATTAAATTTTTCCGTCTCTTTTATATATGTTTGGATGAACATGTACGTACGTATTTTGTTATCTCGAGATCATCAAGAAAGTATACAACTTGATCACATGCATGCAGAATTACGCATGTACCGATCAACGTCTAACAAAAATGAACATGATATATATATATACAAGTTGCTTTAATTATTAATTGTGACCGGAGCATCAAATAAATTAAATACTATCTCAATATATAGATATATAGTTGCTTTAATTATTAATAGTGACCGGAGCATCAAATAAATTAAATACGATCTCAATATATAGATATATCTATATATAAAGTCCCCGGCTGGCGATCATGATCAAACAAGCTTGCATAAATGGATAAATATCACATGAATATATGTCTGTTTCAAATCACGTGTCATTTAATATGTGTACGTACGTGATTAAATGCCTACATGCCTAACTGTATGAAGCTGCTTAATTGCAGCTAGGCTCGCTGCATTTTTTATTTTTTCACATGAATTAAAACATATGCAGTAATAGTAACCTACTGATCTAAATGAGCATATGCATGCATATAACAAAATGAAAGTAGCTTCAATTTGTTTTATATATATATATATATATATATATATATATATATATGCATATGTATACAGATCAAGTAAAGTAAATACTGATAATAAACATAAGTACAAATGCACATAGGTATTATTTAATTAGAAGCGATATTAGTCACAAACAGATCCGGATCTGTTTGTGACTAATATATTAAATATATATATATTAATATATATTTATATTATAATTTCATATAATATAAATTTATATTATATAATTTCATATAATATATTAAATATATATATTTTTATAATAAAAGTATTTTTATAATTTAAGATATTACATCAAGTCATGTAGTTTATGAATTTATTTTTGTAAAATCTTTTTATGATTAAAACTTTTTTCTTTCTTTAAAATCTCCATGCAGCTTCAGCTGCTGAGCATCGAAATTGTTTGTTAGCCGTAAGTGAAAATAACCAGTCGCATGACCTTTCTACCTCTCTTTTGAAAATCGAAAAGATATTAATATTGGCAATGACATATCCAGCAAGCGACCATAGATATGCTAATCCCCACCTCCTAAAGCTGCAGAACGAGAGAGAGAGAGAGAGAGAGAGAGAGAGAGAGAGAGAGAGAGAGGGGGGACCCCAAAAACCTCCATTTTTCTAGCTAGCTACCGGAAATAAGTAATGTGAAGTTTTCGTTTGATCCCCACCTGCGTTCTGTTCCCCGCCCCTCTTCAAATTAAAAGAGGTTAGTTTGTCCGACTTGATAAATCAAAATCGTAGGAATAAATTGACCACCACCACCGGTCCGTCCATATTTTAAATTTTTAAGAAAGAGGCATATGCGTGTACACACACACAAATAAATAAATATCTATAGATATATATATATATATATTAATTTGGAACCACTATCGTCCCTGGCACTCCTTGGGGGTGAAGCTTTTACTATGGGGTATTTTGTACGGATAATGATACACTTACCACTCTTTTACCACTTATAATGTATTTAATTTTTTATCATTTTCTTTTAAGTATTTTTTTAATATCCTTAGTCATTAAGAAAAAATTTTAAAAATATATAATTTTAGTGATAGTCACTTGCTTAATCATTAAGTAAAAGAAAAATTTTTTAAAAAATTAAAAAATTAAAAAAAGTGGTAAAAAAGTGATAAAATACTGATAAGGCTATCATTATTCATTTTGTCCATGCATCTCTTTACAATCGTGGTAGATGTGACCGAAGCCAATAAAGACAACTCATCGTAGATGTGACTCGAGTCAATAAAACAGTGATGTCCTATGCCAATAGGCTCGGACTGGTGTCTCGGCATAGAGCCTCTGCGTGCGTGACTCGTAAGGCAAAAAAAAAAACATAAAAAAAGAAGAACAGCAAGTACCTCCAAGGTTCTTCTTTCTTAGGAAGTTGTATGCGCTCCAATCCGACCTTTCATGTATTCTTTAACAGCCACCCGTGTGATATGATCTGATAATGAATTCTTTTATTTAAAACAAACGTACTCTGCATAAATATAACACGGGGCACTAAAACACGGCTATATCAACCAAAAAATTAAAAAGCTCGAAGCCCCAAAACAAAAAGGTATCCCAAAAAAAAAAAAAAAAAAAAAAAAGGAAAAAGGAAAACAGAAAAATAATCCCGGTATCTATGTGCGACAACTCACAACAGTATGCAACTCCATGCTAACAACACATTCCCTTATAACTCAGTACTGCACCATGCCATCTTCGGGTATGTTTCATCACGCAGAGGGTGCAAACTGCAATGTTTTTTCTTTCTCAACCTTGAAATAGATTTTCCAGCTTCCATGAGACCATGGTTCCCACGTTCCCATTTGTATACTGCAGGACCGCTTTGTCATACGAAGATGGTGTTTTCCAGTGTGCCCAAGGCGGCAGAAGCACTCCACGCTTTACTGTCAAAGCCTAGCCTTGCATGCAGATGCAAAAGTATTAGCATGTCATGCCAATTTATCACTTGCATGCACCCGAGCCCGGCCGGGATTAAGAAGCGATTCCGACATCTTCCATCCCTACCAAAAAAAAAAGAAAACGCTCCAGATAACATGCATCTTAAAAAGAGGTGCTTATCATATCCAACAGTCAGATTAATACAACTTAGCATAGTGATTAAACCTAAGTCCAAATAGGCATAAGCTTCAAAGATTGATTTCCCCATCCCCACCCCCTTTTTTTCAGCTTGTGCTTAGTGTCGTCAAGATCTTTGCCTATGAAAAGTTTAGAAATTCAAAGCTGGCTCCTTTTAGAAGTTGAAAAGGCAATACGCTTTCCAATTTGAACACATCAAACACCCTTGTAATCCAGTTCAAAGCACCTTCAGGTGCTTTGGAATCACTTGCAAGATTATTACTGGAAATAAGGGGCACTGGAACCATTAGTTGGTTCAGCATTTTGTGGTGATAAGGTGCTTTGGAATCACTTGCAAGATTATTACCGGAAATAAGGGGCATTGGAACCATTAGTTGGTTCAGCATTTTGCACTTATCACCGCAAGAGATCAGTTTTTAACGTTATTCAGGAGATTTTCTCCATTTCGCATTTTGGATACAATTCCATTTTAAAAGAAATATGCCATACAAAACACGTCTCCAATAGATACAACCACTTTTGGTACAATACACCCAACCCAAAATCTCATATTTTTCTTTTGATTTTTTTTAATCATTTCATACAAGATGTAAAAGCCAAGTTCATCATACAAGCATCGCCATGTAGGAAACTTTTTTGCAAAAGTTTTTCAGCCAAAAAAACACCAACATGACTTTTCAGCAACCTCTGAAATTCACCCCAATGTCATATTGCATGTGTTAGAAGTTTTTTCAAGAACCATTCGAACACTCCCTCAAGAGCCAAACAAACATTTCATATCAACAAGCAAATAGGAAGAGTGAACTCAAACAAGCACCACCAAGCGGTTGTTAAATATCAACAGTACATAATGAGACCTCCTGAGCAAGTGATTATGCGATACCCCATTCTGATAAGTGATAAGGGTAGGTAGTGTATAGGATCCCACATTGCTTGGAAATGAGAAGTTCTTTCTCTTTATAATTCTTCAATGAGGTTCCAATTGTATTATCGACTAGTTCTTTTTTAGTATAAGTCATGTGGCTTGGGCCTTCCACTGGGACATTACAAATAGTATCAGAGCCTATCCCAATCAAAAATATAAGACTTGAGCTATGCCACCTACGACGAACTAGCCCACGAGGACATTAGCAATATAAGGGGGGAGATTGTGATACCCAATTCCAGTAAGTGAGAATGGTAGATTATGTATGAAATTCCATATTTAGGGGTGAGCTCTGATTGAATCGGAGTCAGTATCTCCTAAATCCGACTCCGACTTGCCTAAATGTGGATCCTAGAATTTCAAGTTCCAAGTTTACTAAAAACATTACAAAAAACAAATTCTAGATACGAAAAACCCAACAATATAACTAAAACTATTTCATATGCTATGCAAACCTGAAAAATTAAAAAAAAAAAAATAGTATTATGTTATCATATTATACTAGTTTCTAACTTATATATAAACTATTTCTATGCTAGATTTATTTCTAATGTCTAATTACATGTTATCATACTCTTAAATTAGTATTATGTGTTATTAAATTATTATATTTTATTTCTATACAAGTGTCTAATTTATTTCTATACTAGACTTATACTATAGTGTCTAATTACATGTTATTATACATTAGCATTACTTTTTATTATACTAGTGTCTAACTTAATTCTATACTAGACTTATTTCTAATGTTCATTTACCTGTTAGTATGTTATAGTATTACGCGTTATTAACTTATTATATTAGACTTGTTTTTATACCAGTGTCTTAACTTTTTCTATACTTGATTATATATGATAATAATACTATGATGTTTTCATACACTAAACTATTAGACTATTTATATTATAGTATAAATATATTATTTTATAAACATTAGCTCATACTAGTATATTATTGAATTTAACTATATAAGTTCTAGTTATATAACTATATAACTACACTCGTATATATGATCAATATATAAATAATACATATTTTTATAACATATGTATAATATGGGAGTTGGAGTCGGAGGGTAAAGTTGAAGTCGGTTAGACAACACTTTCGACTCCGACTCCAACTAGAAAATCCAAAGAAAATCTAACTCCGACTCCGTTTTGTTGGAGCTCTGACTTCAACGGTGCAGAGTCAAAGCAGAATCGAACTCAGACTCGGCTTTTTTAATTTTTACACAGCCCTACCCATATTGCTTGGGAAGGATAAGTTATTGCTTTTTATAATGTTCCAATAGGGCTCCAATTGTATCATTGATTAATCCTTTTGGATTATAAGCCATTTGGCTTGGGCCTTCCATTAGAGCGTTATAGATTAGGAATCTTAGCCCTTCCAGGATGGATGGAGGGTGACTCGGACTTCCTGGATGGAGGGTGATTCAGCATTTCTCTACAGTATGTTCACCATCACTTTACATGACATACTAAGCACATTTAGCTGGACACGTCCAGAAGCAGGCTTATTAAACACCTTATGTGTTATAGTTTTTAATTAATAGCACGAGTTTGCTAACCAGCATCGCTTTCAGGATACAAGCAGGTAAATTTCTCATATTTGTAAATTTCAATGAACTGGTAAGCCAACCACTTTAAAAGCTCATCCGTAAGGCCAAGGATGCATGAGAAGAGCTTAAACTAAACATCGTTGCACATTCTCTCAGAGGAAAAAGAAGGAGATAGGCTGATTTCCACCTACCTGCTCCGCAGCTTTGCTCTTGAAAATCCCATAAGAGGCTGAGACCATCTTACATGACTCTACAACATGAGCCTCAAGATCTGTCGTTGGGGACACAATATCCAAATAGCCATGCTCACTCTGCTTCCGTGCAGAAAGATGACTCTTATTTGATTCTTGTATAAAATGCAGAAGCATGTGAGCCTGCTAGACAAGGTGAATGCATCTTAAACCAAAAATATATGACAAAAAGACTCATGGTTAATGAAATGGTTACACAAAAAGAAAAAAAGATAAGATAAGTCAATATATCTTACATGAAATGCTGCTTTCAGAATGTCATCTGACTTTGCCTGATCTTTGAGCAATGCATATATTTTACCCTTGGAAGAATTATACGTCACAATGTATCTCTCTTTCTGTCTCCAATCAAGAGGAGATAATAAATATATACACGAGAGAAACAAGGCAAATTGAAAAAAAAAATACTGCTGAATCCAATAGAGAGAGTGATTGAAATTATTCTTCACAAAAAGGGGCATACCTCAAAAAGAGGCTCTATTGAAAGATATGCATCCGGATCTTGGAATGCATCCCTGAAACTTGGTCCTGCCAAACAGTTGGAGAAAACTTCAGATTGACCTCCCAGGAACAAAAGGGCCATAATCAAGAGCAAAATCTTGCAACATCAATTCTTTACACATACCAAGAACAATAGGCCCATCTTTCAACCACGGAAAACTGAATATGTTTTCGTTCATATTCCCCTCCTGCAATGAGGGAACTCTTCCTGCCAATGGGAAAAACAAAAGCATGATTAAGCCATTAAATCATAAAATACACTTCTCGTGCTCATATAGGGAATTACTACAATCCATTTAGAATATAATGAAATGAACATCAGAGAGTTAAAAAGAAAGAGAAGGAAAAATTGTGGATCCACAGTAAACCACTTATGGTGAGTTTAGGACCTGTCTTAAGGAACGAATCTACTGCCACAGTGAATCTGGCTCGGTTCAATGTGTGCAACACTACAGATTTAACCTGAGGGAAAACATAGATGCAATACACATGGCTAAATTAACATCCACAAATGAAAGAGGCAGGGAAGAATGCTAAACAAATGCGTTATTTATACACAATCTAACCTCTTGGTAAGAGCTGAGGACATATCCGCACGAAAGTAAGGCAAACGTAGTGACCAAGGATGGGTTTCTTTTTGAGATCATTATGCTCAGCCCAGTTCCCAGCTTCCCAATACAAAATATTCACCCACATCAATTTCAGATGAATTATATCATGGATTCATGCATAAGAAAGTTTTTATAATAGAGGCTTAAAAAATAAAATAATAATAATAATTAAAAAAAAAAAACTAACGTAACCATGGAGGGAAAAAATTGGAAAGGACTAACAGGAAACATGATAGAGGCCCACTTTTTACAGCTTTCCATTGAAAAGTGAAGCAGTAACAAGATTTTTTTTAATTATTTATATATAGGTAATAAATAAAAAAAGCACAACAAGTTATATGAGTTTATGAATTAAAAGTTTTTTAGATTTGTTCGACACAAAATTTAGCATGTGTTAAGCACAAAGAAAATTAACCTAGTTGCGGAGATCAAAACAATAATCCAATTAAAATTCATTAAGTGATGTGATGTTATTAAAGATTTGCATGATATATAACCTGAACCTGACCTGACCCTATACAAATATATTCCAAGGATATAACTGAAATTCAGACTCAAAGACATTCTGTTAAAAAGCAATCCAATTACAACTATTTGAAAGATGCACTTTTTGGTTCTAGATGGTCAATTAATACTTTCAACACTCTTATCTGAGATTTTGACACATTAAATATATTAGAAGGCTTTGGCTGCCAACAATTAGGTACTTCAGAAAACCAGAAAGAGACCATGTAGATGGAAAAATAAATTTTTGCAAAGAGAGAGAGAGAGAGAGAGAGTCTCAAAACAGTGTTTCAGGCCCCACAACTTCATCAGTAGACCCATATTACAGTCCTAGTATTATAGATATTATCTGGAAAAAATGGAGAAGGGAAGTTTGATAAGCATACAAGATCTGCAATATTTCCAACACATTCTCCTTTAGCAGTGACATCCCCAATGTTTTCTCCTTTAGCAAAGGCTTTGTAAATTGGTGTGCGAGTTGATGTTGAGGTTACAGCAGCAACATTCTACAAGCAAAGAGTACGGAATATGAGAGTACAGATGATATGAACACAATGGATGGCGTCATGAAAAAACTAGCAAAACCTTCGCCACATTAGCAGCACAAGCCAGAGGAAGAAACAGGTGCGGCACAGCTGAAGTCGCCAACTCCACAGCAGCACCCACTTCCATAAGAAGATCACCCGCAAATCGCAGCTGTAACACAACATTAATTTCAGATAGATGGCATTAAAAGCTGGGAGATGTCAGGTTGGAATTTGACTGCCAAACTGAGCAGAACAGCAATTAATTAATTAAACCTGTTTTAGGTCATAATCAAACTTCTTTCCCTGGCGGGCAAAAAGCATTTTTCCAACGCGACCAGCACCATCCTACAGATAATTTAACAATGTGAAAATATGTTCGCCATTTTATTAAGAAGACCACACTCAATATCAATGAGAAGGGCCGAAAAACAATGAACTAAAGCAAGACAAGGAACTAAATTTCACTTAGGAGAGAGCTCTTTCTTCTTCCCACTAAATCTACTAAGCTCCAATTGGATGTCAGCATTAGTGTAAATCACATGTAGTATTGAGAACAAGGTTGTTTATTATTTGCAACCTAGCTATGTAAATTATGAGTAATGCTAGGTACAAGCCTCAAATAGAAAAACCCCATACAAGCCCTTTGTAAAAACGTGGGTCCCACTAATAAAGAATAGTTTTTTTTTTATACTTTTTTTAGATAGGTCCGCTTTTTTACAATGACTTGATGGGGCTTGTCTATTTGAGGCTTGTACAAATCATTTCGCGTAAATTATTTTAGAAAGTGGTAGAGCACAACACTTCAAGTTAACAACTTTTTTTTTTTTTTTTGAAAAGTCAAGTTAAAAACTTGAGAATAAACAGACAAAAATTGACATATTATATCAATTTTTGATCTATATTCATACAGATTTCTAATGGTAGTATGGCGCATAAACCAAGGAAAAATAAAAGTAGTCCAAATAATAGAAACCTGTCGGCACTCAATTGAACATATTCAGATTTCAAGCACAATAGAGATGATATCATCTCTTATCATCCAGACTGAAAACTACATGTAGCACCTCGGAAATAAAATACCGAACTCCAGATGACAATAAAAAATTGTCATATTAAGAGAACTGCAGCTATTCATGAGAGGAAATAACCTCCCATATGTTCTCTTAGAGATGTTCTAATAAAATAGTATTTTCCATGAGAGAGGTAGTGCTTCAATTCCTTGAACACAGCTATGGAAACAATGTGGAGTTGGCTACTTGACTAAGCAAACTATTTCAAATATTTGTGGTAGGATACCAATAAGATGTAATGGCATTGTGCACCTCCAAGTCCTAAGTGATCATTTGTTTCCTTGATGTTTATTCATTGAGTTATTCTCATGAGTTCATTTATTGAACGCCTATACACTTGTGCAGGAAGAGGTATTCATTACACGTGCAAACTGGACACCAGATACATTCCACTAAAACTAATCAATATAGTTCACTGAGAGCATGAGATGTGATATTGAGATGCTCTTAGTTAAAATGGCATAAAGACAGATTCTCCAACACCTCGACTTCTTGTTTCGCTTCAATAGATGGACTTGTGCACATATTAGATTTTATTTATAAATTTGAAAAACAACATCTAACATGTGAACATACTATATGTGAAGGCATACACCCAATGACAACATGCCATTTAATTGGTTTGAACTACTATATTTACAAATGGACTTCAATCTTCGTCACCCATATGATCTTGCAAAACAAGGATACCAGAAAACTATTTGAAAAACATGTTATTTTGTGAAATGTGTAAACATCATCCTCACCTTGAGAATCCAGTTTATGGCAACAGCTCCAGGCGTTGCTCTTCTAGAGACCCCAACTGAACTCAAAAGCGTTTGCGTCGTAAAAACACCCATTGCTCCACCAAAAAAGTGCTACAACAAAAAAGGTAAACATTGAATATAGCATTTAGGAGCACCAAAAGTATTCGATCCTAGTTTACCCTTTTTATTCACTACGGGTGATCATTTCCCTTAAAAGGCCCACCTTTCTAACAGTAGTCAATGAAAGAAGTGCAATAACTACCTTCAAAGCCCTCCATGTCATATATGGGACATACGAAGGAGTAACACTATCAGGGAAACCTTCTGGAAGTACATAGGATCTTACGAACGACATCAACTCCTGCACAAAAAATCCAATACACAATATCTTTAACGCATATAATAACCGTGTATTCAATGCCCCCGTATTCAACATTACGGAACAAAGTTCCATTTCAATGCGTTTAAAAAGCATGGCAAGTTCTAGTCCTACACCAAAACTTGGTAAGGAAAAATCTCAACGAATATCCAATTATTTCTAAACAGGGGATGGAAATGTTCAGATATATGTGCGTAGATATATACGGAAGTACAACGCGCTAGATTTAAGTTGTAAAATAGGTCTTAAACAATTATTGATAAAAATAAACCAATCGGTCGGATTGTTTTCAACAATAAAATTTTGTAGCTATAGGTTGATCTTGTAAAGTATATCAACAAAGGTCACCTGTAAGACCCGTAATCAGTGAAAAATGGAAGAAAATATACAATTGGTGCAAAATAAAACTTTTAGCAAAAATATAGTATGATTGAAATTCTAATGAGTTCCGTATGATGCATAGACTGAAAAATCAGACCTTGATCGGTATGGAGCGGTAGCTAGTTCAAGTTATTTATGAAAACAAATAATAACATTAACAGGGGGGAAATTATGAAGACTGGAAGTATAAATAATAGGACGCACTTCAATGGGGGGAGCTTGAGGAGTGTAAGAAAGGCGGGCGCGAATGGAGCCTTTCTTGAAGCTTCCGGAGGCGTCCTTTTCGGCCAAGTAGTTCCATCTGCGGCCGTCGATTTCCTCGCAGCAAATGAACCTGAGGCTGGAATTCACAAAGTCGTCCTGCAGCAGGCCGAGATTGTCCGATGAATGGAGCAAAGAAGAATATGAAGAAGGCGGGTGAGGAGCGGAATCGGGAGGAGAAGAAGCGAGATTGGCGCTGATACGCAACGTTTCGCGAACGAGGAGGCGGGCGTCTTGGGCGGAGGACGAGGAGGTGGTGCTCGTAAGAGTGTGGGCGGCGGATTTTGGTGAAGATTGCTTCAATTTAATGGGAGGAGGAGCGGCCATTGCGAAATTCAAAGGGAAATGTGAATTTTAAGGATCGAAAATGAGATTTGATTCAGCGAATGAAACGATTTATTATCATTTTTCTTTTAAGAATGACGAGGATGGAAGAGTAAAGGCCAGGCGGTAGCTTCGGTTGTAACGACGAGAGAGAGAGAGAGCATAATTATAAATTATTGTTCTGAATCTAATTCTAAAGCGGATTTTGATGTGGTGCTGTGGTTGGCCTAACTGATAACGCCTACATTTATGAACGGGACTCATGAGTCAGGACTCGGGACATCATGACTTGCAAGAAAGGAGACGGGAGATCCAATACGAAAGCCACGTGTATATTACATATATAAATATTTTAATCACAAAATATTATATAAAAATAATATTATAAATTGAGGTGAATTACATTTTTTTTTTATAGAATTGAGGTGAATTACTAGATAAATATTTTAATCACAAAATATTATATAAAAATAATATTATAAATTGAGGTGAATTACATTTTTTTTATAGAATTGAGGTGAATTACATAAATAAAATAAATTATTATAAAATAAATCTGATTAATTACATAATATATGTATGCCGGGTGTCTAGAATGTTAAAAAACGTAATACATACACAAAAAATAAAGAAAAACTCTACTTACAACAGAACGGAGAAACCCTGATATAACCAGGTGCACCTTTTAATAAAAATTTTATTTTTTCTATCTCCCTTCGTTTTGTTCCCTCTCTTTATCAATTTTTTCCTATCCTCTCATTCCTCTCATTCTCCCTCTCCATTCACTCATTCTCCCATTCTTCTACCCTCCAACCATCTTTCTGTTTTCTCAAGATATGTGGTAAGGAGATTTAGTGGTGAGTTTTCTGACGACTTCTGGGTCTAGGAGCATCACGAGTGGTGGAGGAGTGCCGATACAGAGGTTGTTGGGGAACAATGTGGTGGTTGATGGCCAGCTTGTTGATCAGTGAGTTGCTGGGCATGCCTCCGTTTGTCGAATCCGGCCACCCCATCTTCCAAGAAGCTCCTTCCCGGCGATAGACAACACCGACGAGCCTAGTCATGGCCACAAAGACAATCACAAACTTTATTTATTGTGGTTCTTGTAGGGTTGCCATCTTTAAAATAAAATAAAATAAAAATGTGCCATGAAATATCATGTGAGAAGACCGAGGCCTCAAAGTGTTGACTAATTACTCCTTTTTAGTCCCACACCGGTGGGATATAAACAAATAAGCATTAAGCCAAGTTATAAATAAGTGGCTTAACTTCTTAGTTTAAGTGCACCAGTTGAAAGCTTATTTAGTAATTTTTTACTTTAGTTAAATTTTTCTATTAGCCTTTTGTAAAAAGAGAAGAGGTGTAAAGTTAAAGTTTTACTAGTGGGGTAGCTTTGTGGGTATGTTTGGGATGAAGAGAAAAATTGTGTGATTATAACAATCTTTTACATAGTGAATTTTCTTCTCTGGTTTGGTAGTTTTTTTTCCTGTTTTAGAGTTTTCACGTAAATTTCTTGTGTTATTATTATTTCTCTATTTTTCTTATTATTCCTGCAAAGGGTAGATCATAGGGGGTGAATTTGGGAGGTCCAAATTTTTAACAATTGGTATCAAAGCCACTAGGTTCTTTTTATGGGGTGGAGCTTTAGTGTGGTAGTGTGGATACGTACAGTCTAAGAAGGTTCTGTCTAAGAGATTAGAAATTTTAAGTGTGTCCATTGTGACCCTCCAATCTTTTTTGGGAACTGAATTAGTGGGTACTATTAATTTCTACATTAAATTCATCAAAGCAATATCAGGAAGTAGGGTTTCAAATCTTGTCAGATTTGAGATGGAGAAATTGATTTACACAAGGCGTTAAAGGCAGATCAACCCCTTAAGTCAGCAGTGATACTAACAACTGGTGAAACGGCTAGTACAAGGAGCGGGTTCGGCAAGTGGCTCCAAGTCAGTAAATGGAGATACTGGTATTTATACTAATGTTGTGCCTCTCTCCATGGAAAAAAAGACAAGTACATCCTCATGGCATGCCACTAATTCCCAAAGTTGCCATGATAGAGGATGTGTTAATATTAGCAGGTCCACAAGTTTGCACACAGGCATTGGTTTGGCATTGATGCAGGGTGTGTGGTGGAAATTCATGTTGATGGCAGATGAACTTCCAGAAAAGCCAAATATGGAAGTTACACCATAATTTTCAGCAAAATTGTTTTCGACATAGGCGAAAATGAAATGTTTGGAATTAGTTTATTCTGAATGGGTTCTTGTAGGGTTGCCATCTTTAAAATAAAATAAAATAAAATAAAAATGTGCCATGAAATATCATGTGAGAAGACCGAGGCCTCAAAATATCATGAAATATCATGGGTACGCTTTTTATGGTGAAGCATGATAACAGAAGTTATGAAGATATTCATTGAGGTGGAGTTTGGCTGTGGGACCAGTCAAAGTCGTAAAGTGGAGATTGTTGACTAATTGCTCATTTTTAGTCCCATACCGGTGGGATGTAAATAAAGAAGCATTAGGCCAAATTATAAATAAGAGACTTAGTCTCTTAGTTTAAGTGCACCAGTTGAAAGCTTATCTAGTAACTTTTGACTTTAGTTAAATTCCTCTATTAGCCTTTTGTAAAATGGGAAGAGGTGTAAAGTTAAAATTTTATTAGTGGGATAGATTTGTGGGTGTGTTTGGGGTGAAGAGAAAAATTGTGTGATTGTAACAATTTTTCACATAGTGAATTTTTTTCTTTAGGTCTGGTGGTTTTTTCTCCTGTTTTGGAATTTTCACGTAAATTTCTTGTGTTGTTATTATTTCTCTATTTTTCTTGTTATTCCTATAAATGATAGATCTTAGGGGGGTGAATTTGGGAGATCCAAATTTCTAACAAAGGCAAAGTCCTCCGCCAACAAACTGGCCATAGCCATCGCACTCTGCAAATTCTCATCATTTGTGAAAGATGGCCAAGAAGTTCTTTATTGAAGAAAATTGGAAATGCAACGGAATCACTGAGGAGGTGAAGAAAGCTGAGGATAATGTTTACAAATAGGAAACAGGGCCTAACAAGCGCTTGGGGAATTTCAGATTTGATATTGGACCAATCTTGCAAGCTATGAAAGTTGCTTTCTCTGCTTGAGATGAATGGAAGGCTCCCAACTGGCTGCTTTTTTATTTTTAATGTAAAAGTTGATCGAGTTCATGTATCCAGGTGTATATATTGGTGTAGGATTTGTTGTTTTCGTCACAATGTAGTACGTATAGTGAACGGAATCTGAAGAACTTGGCAATTGGCATTTGGCAATGCTCGAAAGTTCTATTTTCATGCTTTTCTTTTTCTTGTTTTCTGAACCTTCATCACGGGGTATGCCATTGTAGGCTTTGCCGCTCTAGTTATATCACAATTTGTGATCTGTTGACAATGAACTATGGGAATGTTGATCCTTGAAGTCATTTTCTTTGATAACAACATGCATCATCAAATGATTAGTTGCTCCTCATTTAAGTATCAATATATATATTATATTTCTTTTTTCAAGTAAAAGCTGCTAGAAATGGTTGAGAAGAGCAGAGATGGTAATGCGACGATTCTCCATGGCAAGTACAAGTTGGGTCGACTTCTGGATTATGACACTTTTACCAAGGTGTACCATGCCAGGAACTTGAAAATCGGGAAGAGCGTAGCATAAAGGTGGAGGGGAAGGAGATTGTAAGTATACGAATCAAGAAAATTGAGATTGTGAAATGTTAATATGTCAGTCGGTTGCATAGCGATTCCGCTTGGCCGATTATACCTAGCAGAATTGAAAAATAAATAGTTGAGACGTCTTTGTTTCCCACTGTTTATGCAGAATGTCTCTGTGGTTTATTTCGTGCTCCAATCCTTGCCTATGATTTTATCATTTTTGAGAGGGCTAAACCTAATAGATTAACTACTCCAATAATTGATTGCATACATGCTCGAGGTGGCCAACCTTTTACCCCTGTTTGCGACATTTTTAAGTTTTTTTTTTTTTTTTATCGTATATACTAAAAGGGCCCTAATTTACGATTAAAATTATATTCTTAAACATATTTAATTATTAAAAAAAGCAAGAAAAGCACATTATACAATATTCGATCTTAGACTGTAATTAATACTATTTTTTTAACAGATAATTAATACTATTAGTTTCATTATATCTAAAGAAAATCTCCGGAACCTATAACGTTGGAGTCAATTCCCCTTCTCTCCTTCGGAGCTGGACTTTGTGAGATTCAAATGAATTGAACGGTTTGGGATAACAGTAGGGATTCTGTCGTGGCCTGGCTTTCCACCCAACGCGCAACAGTGCAAGTGGAACCGCACACCTGCGGCTGTAATTACTTATAATTGAGTTTTTTTTTTTTTTTAAAAAATTAAGGAAAAAAATATTGACAACTGTGAACATAATGAGTGAAAGAGCAATTTGATGCTGTGGCGACGGCCGAGGAGATGGAGTCGAGGTGGTCATTGACGGAGGAAGAATAGTGTAACTGGAACTGGACCTCTGCTTTACAGTGATTACACGTTCGACATTTCCTCCGAAGGAAACCATGGGTTTCATGCTAAACGCGTCCACTTGTCTGGCTACTATTTTACTTTTCTTTTGATTACGCGTGTCATGGCTTTGGATAGTCCGATTGGGTTTGTATTTTGGATAGCAACAATGACGTGTCATTTGAAGATTGATTGATTTTGTTTTATTAAAGGAGGATGGAATGAATTTGTGGCATGCCTTCCTTCTCTATCTTGTGTAATATGTATAGTATTGCCACGTGGGTTTTCCAAGCAACTTGCGTTTGGGCCGTCACTGAATTCAGTTGGGTCTGAGCATGCATGTTTAGGACAAGCTTAAAGCCACAATAGAGTCCCAATATAGTTTGTTAGGTTTGAAGAGTGAGATAACAAATTTTTATTTTAGATACAAATTTTAAATATTATATTTTAATATTATTATTATTATTTTAAAATTTAAAAAAATTAAATTAAAAATTAAAAAATTTGAATTATTTATTATATTTTATATAAAAATTTTAAAAAATTATAATAATAAGATAAAATGATATAAGAATTTTAAGTTTCATCCCATGTCCCAAACCTAACCCAAGTAAGGGATGACCAGTGATGCTTGCATTATAGTTCAATAGAGAGACAAAAAACTGATTGTGATATGTTTAGTTAGACAAATGTATCCTCAAATATTGAGACTTACCTCTTTAAAAATGTGTAGTAACAACATCAACAAGTTACACTCTAAAATATCATACCATACCATACCAACCAAATCAGTTCATAAATATGTTTTGTAATTATTTTGTAAAATCAAGCATTTGAACAATACATAAATAGGATATACAATGCAGCGACTATGAGATTATTTGGATACAATAAGTTTCTCGACTCATCTTATATAATCATTATAATTTTTTTAAACTCTCACATAAAATATAATAAATAATTCAATTTTTTTCAAATATCAAAATAAAAATAATATTTTAATAATATTTTATTTAATTTTTAACTTTCACATCATCTCAACTCGCTATTCAAACCTCTCATATTTGTTCGTCATAGTCCATTATTTTCTACTACATTGAATATCATTTACAGTTCTACTTTGCAACAATCCATCCGTTTTTAAGCATTTAAAGGCATGTTTGGAACTTAAACTAAACTGATATCAATTTAGTTCAGTCTAATTTTAAGATGAGTCTAATATCCAAATATTTAACTCTCAATTCACTAAACTCATCTTAACTCAAAACTTCTTTACACGAGACCCACAATCATTTTCAACTTCACATAAATACATATAAATTCATCTTAACATCTAAACTCATATTAGGTGGGACTTATAAAACTCACTTCACTGTCTCAACTTATTAGTATTTATAAAGAACTTAACTTATCTTAACTCAGTTCAATATCTAAACGGAGCTTAAAAGCCTTCAATAGGAGTCATCCACGTCAGCAAGCCCACACAAATAACTATAAAGATCAACACATTGGATGAAGTCAAATTTTATGCACAATCCATTCCATTAGCACAAAAATCACTCAACCTCAATCGAAACTTTTAGGCCCTAACAAATTTTCATATCACTATGTTGGTTGCAAGATTCGTCGCCCACCACCACATTTTGTGTCATCCACTAGTTCCATCGCCACCAGCTCAATGAATCCATTGCAATCCACAAAGAAAAGGAAAAAATAAATAAGAAGAAATGTAAATATGATTTTCTTTTTTATACAACATAGAAAAAACGAATTAAACAGCCCCACTTTCTAAAATTATCCTCCTTCAGCCCCACTCTTATTTTTCTTTATCTCATTTTCCTTCTTCTCGTCCCCTACTCTTTGTCCACTATTCTGGTCCTCAAACATTTTCATTGTGATGCTTTCTTTTAACTAAATCTTTGTAGATCCAAATCTAATCATTTAACAAAACAGCAAGAGGTTGATTGGATAATGAAAAAGAAAATGGAGATCAAGCAAGAGCACCCATATCCAAATCTTCGCACTTATCTAACGATTGGATATGGAACTAAAGAAAATGAGATCGTCGTTTCGTTGGATCTAGGTGCTCTAACTTTTTATTTATTTTCTTCTTTGTTTTGTTATAGTGGGGTGTATTTCTTGTTCGGTGAGTCTATGGTGTGGTCATAGTAGAGATAATGGAATGCATATGTGGCATTTTTAATTAGAGGACTGTTATTTAGGAAAAAAATAGATGACCGATTATAAGTTTTTTTCTATTGATTATTAAGGTGCAGTTTGGATGATAAAATGAGAAGAAATAATTTTAGATGAAAGTTAAATAAAATATTATTTTTATTTTAAAATTTAAAAAAATTAAATTATTTATTATATTTTATATAAAAATTTAAAAACATTATAATAATAAAATTTTTGGGCCTAAAAGTTAAAAGGTACGGTCCGGAGGTCACTTTTGGGCCTAAAAGTTAAAACGGACCACGAGAATAGGGTTTAGGCTTTTCTCAGTATTACTTACCACTCCATTCAATTTGAACCAAATCCTCACAATGCCACCGGAAGCCGAAGCGAAAAGAACATAATTCTTCCTGCCAAGTGAAAGAAAGAACATAATCGAAAAGCCTGCCGCAGAGACGCAGACTGGCAGCGATCACTATTATCTTTCTTCACTCGAAAGGCATGTCTCCATTTGTTTCTTTAGCTTTCTTTCTTCAATGCGCTTCGGATCCTCCGCTTCGATTAGGTTCTCTCTCTTTGCAGTTACTGCTTATTTTGATCGTTGAATTTTTAGGGTTTCCGATTACGTCCTCCGGTCTGATATTTTTATTTATTTATTTATTTTTCACAACCAAATAATAAGAATTGTGAAGGCTCTCTACGGTTCGTCTTCCGTTGTTGTTTGTGAATCTTCTTGTGGGTGTTCAATCGAAGTACGTTACTGCCACATGGTTGGGCTGGGGTTTTAAGTCGTCCGGTGCTTTTTCTAATCTATTTTTCACTCACATTGCTCTCGATTATATGTAACCAACGTTTCTCTGAGTGCGCGCGCGAGTGGGTGTGCCAGATGGTGTGTGTGGGGTTTGGGCTAGGGTTTGTATTGTGAATTTTATTGAGTTATTTTATTTTCAAGCTAGTGTAGTGTAAAGCACACCATCTATATCACTTAAGTGGTAAAATTTGATCTGTAAGATTCAAATTTTTTGAGAAGATTATGACATGAAGATTGTTTAGGGAAGGGAGGATAGTTTGTGGTGGATTCACGCAGGAAATTGCAGATTTTCAGTCAGCTGCTTTTGTAAGGCGTTAACTTGTCATTGTGCCAATAATTTCCCTTGGAAGTGGATTTGGATATCTAGGGTGCCTAGTAAGGTTGCATTTTTCTGTTGGTTGGCGTCCCCTGGAAAAATTTTGACCTCAAATAATTTGAGAAAGCGTGGATTGGTGCTTCATGTGTAAGAAAGATGTCGAATCTGTTGAACATTTACTTCCTTATTGTGAGGTGGCTAAGACTTTGTGGGATGAGATTTTTTGTAGGATGGGTATTGCATAGGTGATGCCTAAGCAAGTGGTGGATCTTTTAGTATGTTGGCAAGGTTTTAAGGAGAGCCATCGCATTGTGCGCCATATGGAAGATGATCCTTTCATGTTTGATGTGGTGCTTATGTTTGGAAAGAAATGGGCAGTGCTTTGAAGACAGAGAATGCTCGATGGGAGAACTTAGAGAGTTTTTCTTTAGTACTTTGTGTATTTGGGCAAAGGTTCTTGCATTGAATGAAGATAATCTTCATGATTTGCTTTTAGCCCATTTTAGTTCCTAGTTTGTAATTACTTTTTTTTTCTTGTATACTTCCTTTGTATGTGGACTATGCCTATTTACTTGTCAATAACATTTCTCATTATTTATAAAAAAAAATTATATTCTAAATCAAATTATGTCATGTAAGCACTTTACTAGGTATGTTATCCACACTAGCTTATAAATAGAATTTTTTATCATTATTTCCTCTTTTTGACATTTCTAGCTATATTTAAATAAAGGTACAAATGTCAAAAAGAGAAAATAACACTAGACTATTGCGGGCCTGCAATATTCTTTATGTGCTTGTATTTAACAATCGTTAGTGTATGTAATACCTATATTTGTAGTTGTGTTCTTATGAACTTTGTGATTGCTTGCCTTGATTAAGGAGACATTTGGTATTTTTGAATTTCAATGTTTCGCTTCTTTTCCAATGGTCATAGAGTTTAATGCATTTTTTTGTGCAGTTTAGCATTTCTCAGTATATTTTAGTTAAGATATTTTGTTTATCTTTTTGGGCTTGATTTCACTTGTCTCTTTGCTTTTACTTGTAGAAAAAAGTTTTATTTCAGTTGTGCAAATGTAAATTTGTAATTGATGATTTATTATTTTGTGTCTTTTTATCAGAGTATTGATATTTTTGAGTTTGGTACGCACAACACGTTGATATTGCCACACAGAGATGGCGGCAAATTTAGTAATGACTGGGATACTAGAAAAGGTATGATGTTTTTGGGCTTCTCTTGGTATGTGTTTTTATTTATTTATTTATGCATGTCGCATATTTTTAATAAAATTCTTATTTACTGATAAAAAATAAAAATTATTTATTTATGCACGCATGCATACTTATCTATGTCTTAATGAATTGATTGAGTTCATTTCTTGAGTATGGGCAAGCATGTGTATCCCAAGTGTTTTAGCTTCTGATGCTTTGAGTCCTATGATTTTGTTTGCAGATGACAGGCAAAGATAAAGATTACAGATATATGGCAACATCTGATTTGCTAAATGAGTTAAACAAAGATAGTTTTAAACCGGATTCTGATCTGGAGATAAAGTTGTCAAATATAATCATACAACAGCTTGATGATGTGGCCGGTGATGTTTCGGGATTGGCTGTGAAATGGTGTGTTATAGCATGCATAGAGATCTTGTTGCTTTTATTGATTGGCCATGATATGTTTGTTTCATTACAGTTGTGCTTTCACGATTTAATCTATTATTTTATTTCCATGTTCTTCACTTGTATAGTCAATGGAAAGGCTAATGATTGGTTTCTTAACATGTGGTTTTCTGTTTTCCCTGGTAAACTGAAGAAGAGTCAAGTTTTGACTGCACAATGCTCTTAACTGTCTTCCAAAGTGACTTGTTTACGACATTCATCAATATTTCTTTGTATAATAAATATATATATTTTTGTTGAATTTATGTCCTTTAGACTGCACGAGTACTATTGTTAGTTACTGATTGTTTATGCACGTGCTCATTTGAAGATGTTCATAGCCCCTTGAGAATGTTCAGTATGCAACAGTTGATATTAGAATCTGTAGAGTTATAGGTCATAATGATTCATCCTCCATAAAATTCTTGTGGTGCATGGGTCTCTGAGTGCAAATGCAGGATGGAGACTGTTATTTCTTTTTCTATGTTATTCTGAATTTACTGTTTTTTGTTTGGTGCTTTTAGAAAGAAATTTGTATTTATGTACTTTTTTCTGTTATTGATTGTAATGGGACTAGTTTTCATGATTTGCTTGTATCAGTGTCTAGTTCCTAGTTGCTATTCAGTGTTTTCTTTGTATACTCTGTACTTGGGCCACGCATTCTTTGCGATCAACAAAATTTTGTACCTATATAAAAAAAAAGGAATACATGCATATGAAAACCTTAAAAAAAAAAAGATGGACCATTTATAAAGAGATGCTTTAATATCAGCACTTTGTTGTACACTTTCACTTTTCTTTAATTGACATATATCCTCGTATTGCAGTCTTGCTCTGTTGGTCAAGAAGGTCAGTGAGGCACGCATAGTGGAGATGGCTAATAAGCTCTGTGATAAACTGCTTAATGCGAAGAATCAGCATCGTGACATTGCTAGCATTGCTGTGAAGACAATAGTAGCTGAAATTGCAACACAATCTCTTGCACAATCTATTCTTGTTGTTGTCACACCACAATTGATAAAAGGAATTACGGGTCCAGTGAGTTCCTAGAATTTGAATGCCACTTCTTTATCACACTGAAGCTTTTGAAATTAGGATGAGAAAGTGTTCTTTTTTGGTGAATACCCCTTTACTGGGTGTATGAAGCAGTTTGAATTTTGGATATCATATTGAAGAGTATTGAAATACTAAAAAAAATGAAAAGAATGCAACTCAAAACACTAAAATAAAGAAGCTCTTAATGATTGGATTTGGTTTCCTTTTTCTCAATAAATATGCAAAAGGTAGGCAAAGGTTTGCAAATAGGTTCTGGTTTTGTTGGGTCAAAGGGATTTCTATAAACGTGATCAACAATGGCATAAAATTAATTTTTTCAATTCCTAGAGATATTTTCCCAAGGCAAGCAAGGCTAGTTCCTTCCTTCATTTTTTTTTTCCTCTTAACAGATTGAATAGAGTTAATAGGATTCCACAGTGTTATACTTTTCATTATGTGTATGATTAAGCTTCAGAGTAAAGACTTATAAAAAAAAATGTGTATGATTAAGCTTGTGTTTTACTCATGGCATGCCTATGTTTTGTGTGGTGTAATGTGCCTTTTTGTATGCGCAACATTTTGGATGGCCAAACTTAACTCCTTGAGAAGGTGGGGGAAATGAGAATGGAATTTTCATGCTAAGTTATTATTGGGTATAAATAAAATAAATATTTAATTAGCCGAGGGTGCAGTACACGGGATCGGGGTTTACTCTGTAGGGGTGGGTCTGAAGGGCAATAAAAAAAAAAGTAGGACACCACTATGTAATTTCAATGTGCATAATCGTTTTAGTTCTCCTAGCTATAAATACAACTTTTTCGTATGTAGTTACTTAGAGTTTACAGCTATAAATATGGCTTCCATTTTACAAAAGGCTCTTATGTAATGTGACTTTACATTATATTCTTAGATCTTAAATGATGTCTTTATCATTTTTTATGTTTTAACTACATTTTTTTTGCTAATTTTTTTTTTTTTTACTCAGGGAATGAGCACTGAGATTAAATGTGAATGTCTTGATATATTATGTGACATCCTTCATAAATTTGGTAATATAATGGTGGCCGACCACGAGCTACTTTTAGGTGCCTTGCTATCTCAATTGAATTCCAATCAAGCCAGTGTTAGAAAGAAGACTGTGTCTTGTATTGGTAAGTTTTTTTAAACTCTTTCCATTACCCATTAGAGGGCAGCCTATTGGTTATAGTGTGGGCTTGAGATGAGCTAGAATTTCCCTTTGATTACTTGATATACAGTTCTGGCAGGTGGTTTTGTGTATTCAAGATTTACCTCCCAAGGGTGGGTCCAAAAGGCCTTGCCTTGGTGAGGTTCCACATCATAAAAGAATTGAACTTTGTGCCATTAATCATGTTTATTTAAGTTTTTTACTTTGAGGTGTACTTTCTTAACATTTTCAATTCTTTACTAAAATTTTAAGTTGTTTTGTTTTGGCCGAATTTTGTATTTTGGTATTTCAATAAGAATAATTTTATTTGAAGGTCTTTACACCTCACACCATCCACGTGGCATAATTTGATTTGGAAGATAAATTTTAAAATTTGAATATTAGAAATCAAACCATGCCATATGGGTGGTGTGGTGTAAATGCCTTCAAATAGCACTACTCTTTATTAAAAGGATCAAATACAAAGTTGGTTCTTGTGGTTACTCTTCAAGTCAAATTACTCCTTGTGCTTTTTAATTGAACTTTTGACTCCCTGCGATATTAAGAAAGAGTTGGTCCTTATGTCACAGACTCACAAATCAATTAGTAAATCGTTAGAAACACCACATCAACACCGACGATGATTCGCCACGTGTCATCTGACAGACCACATGCATGTCACATGTATAGAAATAAAAAAGCATTACAAATTAAAAAATACAAAAGTGAAAAAATAAAAAACTGGAAAAACCAAAAAAATTGGAAAAATATATATAAAAAGCGTTACAATTATGAAACAAAAGTTATTTTTAAAATTTATATTATTTTATAAAAAATTAACATAATGAACAACAAAAAAATTGAAAAATGAAAAAAAAAGGAAAAACCTACTTTCTAGATAGCCTCCCTTCCACCGCCTCAAGCCAACTTTGGTTGGGCCCTCTAGAGGTGGCTCATGATGGCCATCTCTTTTTGGCTCAGATCTAGCAACTACTACGGCCCAGTATGGCCCCCAACCAAAGGTGGTGTACATGATTAGGGAGGGCTCCCACCCACCCACTGCTCTCCACCATGAGTAGTGTGGGGATGGAGTGAGGGAGGTTCTCCCTCACCCACCTTGGGCCACCTCTGATGCCCCAAGCCCAAAGGTGGCGTGTGACGAACCACCATTGGTGTTTATGCGACACCTTTAACAACAATGATAGCTTTCCAACGGAATGACCAATTTGATCGTTTCTAAAACTACATGGAGTAACAAAAAACTACATGGAGTAAAAAGTTGATTATAACCATAGGGAGTAATTTGAATTTACATTAAACCACAGAAATCAGTTTAGTATTTGAACAATTATAAAATCTTAAAAAAAAAATCCTTAATCTATTATGCTGGTCGGAATCATCTGGTTTTGGTTTTTTGGTCAATTTTTTTTTTTTTTGGTTTAGATTCTCATTGTAGCTGGAATCTAAAAATAAATTATCCATGGCTTTTGATTCAATGGACAAACAAAATACAATTGGAGATGCTGTGGTTTTTTTCTTTATAGGCTTTTAACTTGAGTTTTTTGGTTCTTCCAATTTAACATGGAAAGTAGGTCTTGGACTTGTCTTTCTTTGAAATCCGCTGTTGCAACTTTATATTTTACATGCTTTGAAGATGAAATACAAGTGTATTTGTTTCTATAGTCAATTACTTAAAAGCAAAAGATTAGGTATGCTGGTAAAGAAATCTATGTACTCGGGCTTTGCCTATTTACGTGGATCAATGAAACTTCTTTTACCTATCAAAAAAAAAAAAAAAAAAAAAGAAATCTATGTAGCAAAATACATGATTGCCCTGTTTACTATGAAAAATCTTCAGGGGATTTAACGATTACTTCTTTTGATTATGTTGGCTTAGCCGAGAATGGCACATGATTAATATGATTCAGTCTATTCCCATTTGAGAAAACCTACATAGCTGACTGTACTTGGGATGTGATAAAACGTTGTGTTCCAAAGGCTACATTGTAGTTCACTTACCAAATTCTGTCAACAGCATCTCTTGCTTCAAGCTTGTCAGATGATTTGTTGGCTAAGGCAACGGTTGAAGTTGTTCAGAACTTAAGAAGTAAGGGCACAAAGTCGGAAATGACCCGCACAAACATTCAAATGATTGGTGCTTTGAGGTGAGCTATAAAATGTGTTTTCTGGCTGTCTTTTATGTTTCCCTTTTCCTGTTAACTTTGTTTAAACATTCCTCTGATATTCTTGACTGAGTGTGGCTTAAATAGGTCGATGTAAGTGCAGTTCTCTGCCTTTTGTTTCAACATTACTCTTACATTCTATGATATTTCTTTTGACCAAGTGTTTTCTCTGTCTTTTAATTTCCCCTTTCCCATTTACTGAACGTTTTAACTCACATTTACCTGATCAGTTTGGCCACACTCATACAGCGGTCTTGTCAAATGGTTATTGCCGTTTTCTGTTTTTATCTTTTAATAAACTTTTTTGTCTTAAAAAGGATTGACTGAAAATATGTTTCTGCCTTGGAACTAAACGTTTTTGGTTAAACATGTTCTCTGTTTGCTTGTTAGTTTATGTAAGTATGGTCTAAAGAATAAACATTCGTTTGCTAATATGTTACGATACCATGGTGTTCTAGTCGTGCGGTTGGATATCGTTTTGGACCCCATCTTGGTGACACCGTTCCAGTGCTGATAAATTACTGCACAAGTGCATCGGAGAACGATGAGGAGCTTCGTGAGTATAGCTTGCAGGTACTGTTGTTGCTTTCTGTTCATTCATTTTCGGAATTATTCATTTTGTTATTTAGGTTACTGTAATGCTTGTGGCATGTCTGGGCTTGTTTATTTTTTCTGCAGTATCTCTTCTCATGTGTTAAATTTTGACCGCAGGCACTAGAAAGTTTTCTGCTCAGGTGCCCTAGGGATATTTCTTCCTATTGTGATGAAATTCTTCATCTTTCCCTGGAGTATCTAAATTATGACCCCAATTTTACTGATAACATGGAGGAGGATAGTAACGAAGAGAGCCATGAGGAGGAGGAAGATGAGTATGTTTTTCTATGATTTTTGTATTTGCCAATATTCAACATTTGTGGCTAGATATTTGAGTTAAGTCTGGTCACTTTATTTATTTTGCAGTGAGAGTGCAAATGAATATACAGATGATGAGGATGTAAGTTGGAAAGTTCGAAGAGCAGCTGCAAAATGCTTAGCAGCATTAATTGTATCTCGTCCTGAACTGCTGTCAAAGCTATATGAAGAGGTATCTTCAAAATTCTAAATTTGGGCAAAAACATAAATGAGAATGACTAAGATTGTGATCTTTCTTATAAGGTTTTGAGCATAGGTCTATTCATTAAATGTTTAATTCTCGTGTAGGCTTGCCCAAAATTGATTGATAGATTTAAGGAGAGGGAAGAGAATGTGAAGGTAACGCATGAACAAGTTAGTTCCTGGTTATTTTATTACTTCTCTTCTTGTTGGTTATCTAATATAGTAATGATGCAGATGGATGTCTTCAATACATTCATTGAGCTGTTGCGTCAAACTGGAAATGTTACAAAAGGACAGAATGACATGAATGAATTGAGGCAAGTCAATTCTTATGGTCTTCTTGTGCCAAATAGTTGCATAAATTTCTTTTGGTTTTGTGTGATAACCATTATGATAAATGATAAGGGTAGTGGTGTATGGGGATCTCACATTGCTTGGGAATGAGAAGTTATTGCTCATTTGTAATGCCCCAATGGAAGGCCCAAGTCACATAACCTATACTCTAAAAGGACTAGTCATTGATACTACAGGAGCCCAATCTTCTATATATGCTATGGAATCTAATTACCGGGCCATCTTTGTGGCCTATGATCAAGGTTTTTGATTTTGATATAGAATCTGTTATGGTTCTTGTTTGAAATGAAAGTGTTTCGAATTGTTACGTATATGTCCCATATTGTTAGTTGCAATTGCTTAGGTAATAACTTTGAGGAAACACTCTTCCCATAAGGATTCTCGATGATGATCATCTTCTTCTTTGTTTGCTGTGTCTAAGATGGGTCACTTGAAATTGGTCCTTATTGAAACTAAAATTTTTGAGCTCTCCACGGAAGGTAGTCAATTAGTGCATATTGTAGAGCGAGGTAGAAAGGTGGTGCAAGAGTTTGTTTTGGGATCCTCATCTGTGACATGGCTGGTGCAGACATTGGAGTGTGCTTGTTGAAATGGAAAAAATGAATTTTACAAAACCTCCACTGTAAGTAGCAATGCTTTCATTGCACAAAGAGGTTCAAATGCTTATGGAAGATTCCTGACTCTAGTGGAATATAGAGGGGGTGGAATAAGAAGCCTTATCATAATCTGTGAAGAAGTGGAAGGGAATGGTGGGAAAAAAATGGTGATAGAGCTTCATGGGAAAATTTGGTGGAGGTGGCCGGCAGAGTGTTGTAGTCATTCTTGAAGGGTATGAAGGTCTGGGTTGGGAGAAGTTTGCTGCGGAATTACGCAGAGCCTCGTGGATGTTCTTTGTTGATGGGTCAAGGAAGGAAAGCCAGAAGAAAAATGAGAACATCAACTTGGAGGTGAATCATAAAGACCCAAGCATGTCCATGGTGGCGAGGCGATCATATGCAGCAGCTCTGAAGACGTGTTATGCTTCAGTGACTCAGAGTGAGGAGAACGGTGAAAGTGGTCTGCAGATCACGCAAGCTCAGAACCAGCTCGTCGTGATGCACAATTCTTTAAAGATGGAAACACAACTTGTCGAGTTGAAGGCAGCGATAGCTTTCTTATATATGAAAATAGACCTGCTTTCAGTTGGAGGCAATAGGGTCATAAGAAACAAGACTAAGAGTGAGGGGGATGCTTTGTTCAATGATAGTGGTATAGAGCAATTAACCACAAATAGCCTCAAAAGGGAGATTTTAGAATTGGGGGAGATGGTAAACAATTTCATCCAGAGGGTAACCCATCGATACTGGCTGGGCTTAGAGGAAGTTGTGGGTTGTGCAAGGGAAGCAGAAGAGTTAGAGGGGCTTGTACCTTGCAGGCCGCAAAAGGAAAAGGCCCAGCCCATGTGGCCTCAACGTCTGTAACTCAACGCTAGCGAGCTAAGTCCAGGGAAGGGCCTAGCCCTTTAGTCAATGCAGCTTCTAGACTGTCAGAGTCATTGATTTGTTGGCCGGGGACCTCACAGAACTTTTTGCCCAATGTGGGTGATCCAGCGGACGACAACCTAATGGTCGTTGAGGTGGTGATGGTGCCGGCGACACTCGAGAAGTTGTTATTTGTCTTGAAGAAACAGAATGTCTCTGGAATTGTGGGGCCGGATGGTGTGGCTGCACTTGTGTTGACCCAAAGTGGGTTGAAACACAACATTCCGGTCGTCGTGGTGATGCCAGCGTAGGTGACAACATAGGAAGTTGTATTTGCTTTGGAGTTAGAAGTCGTTGCCAACAGGGATTGAAGGTGCGGCCTCACCTGAGTCTTCACAGAGTGGTTCAAAACTCCCATTAGAGGTGGCCTCTAGCTCCAGTAAGGCCTCTAACATCGTGGACCATGAAATGGTGACTGCTGGGGCTGAATCTTACAAGGTTGCTATGGTTTTGTATGAATCCGATGGGGATGAGAGGGAGCATTGGTTGGGATCGTATTCTGAGCTGGTGAAGGTAGTTTGTTTGGGTAGTAATGGAGAGTCCTAGGATGCACCTACCCCATTGAAATCTATACATCTGAATGATACACATGCTTTGGATTAGGTCCTCCACAAAATTAAGGAGATCCAAAACTATGTGGGGATTGTATGTAATGGTTTCAAAGACCAATTTATTGCCTTATTTGTAGCTGTAGAGGCTGGACAAAGACTAGCCTGGATGGCAAGCTCAACTCATCTAAGAAAAAATCTAGGGAGCTCAAATGGCTTACCTTACAGTTAATGATGGGACAAGTGAAAGGAGCTCAAATCGTGGGAGAGTGAAGGGAAGGGCAAATGAGTTTGTACAATGAAGCCAAAAATCATTTCTTGGAATGTGAGGAGGCTGAATGAGAAGGAGAAGCATCTCACAATCAGAAATCAACTACGAATGTGGTGAGGCGACATTATATGTTTACACGAAACAAAATTGGAGTTTATCTCTCTAAGCATCATTAGGATTTTGTGGGCATGTAATCAGTTGGGTTGGCACTATCTACCCTCTAAAGGAGCATCGGGTGGCATTGTAGTGATGTGGGATAAATGGATGGTAGAAAAGGTGAAGGATGGTATGGGGAATTTTATGGTGGCTTGCTCATTAATTATTGAGGATAGATTCCAATGGGCCTTTGCAGGAGTTTATGGTCCTAATCTAGATCAAGCAAGAAGTTTATTATGGGATGAGTTGGCCGGGCTACGTAGCATTTGGGATATGCCTTGATGTATTGGGGGTGATTTTAATGTTACTCGATTCTCGAGTGAAAGATTGGGTGTTTTCAACTTCTACTCAGCAATGGTAGACTTTTCTAACTTCATTTTTTACCAAGGTCTATTAGATATCCCGCTTGTAGGTGGCTCCTTCACTTGGTCGAGCAATCGTGAACTTCCTTCTCGATCGAGGATTGATAGATTCTTGGTCTCCTCAGATTGGGAAACCCATTTTCCAAACCTCATTCAAAAGCTTCTTCCCCAACTATGTTCATTCCACTTTCCCATCCTTTTTTGTTGTGGCAGAATACATGGAGGTCCAAGGCACTTCAAATTCGAGAACATGTGGCTGAAATCTGAGGGCTTTATTGACTGCGTTAAACAATGGTTGACTTCTTATCATTTTCATGGAACCCCAAGTTATATTCTGGCATGGACTGCTAAAGTAGCGTTCTTCGTATGGACTGCTGCTCTTGGGAAGATTTTGACCATTGACAACCTGAGGAAGAGGGGACTCATTGTGATGGGTTGGTGCTATTTGTGTAAAAAGCATGGAGAATCTGTGGATCACTTATTATTACACTGAGATGACAAGGGGGCTATGGAATGAGATCTTTAAAAGAGTTGATGTTACTTGGGTAATGCCATCGAGGGTGGTGGATTTATTGGCATGTTGGAAGGAGATTCAATGCTATCCTCAAGTAGTGGCATTGTGGAAGATGATTCCGTCATGTATCATGTGGTGTACATGGTTGGAAAGGAATGAGCAGTGCTTTGAAGATAGGGAGCGCACCATGGTGGAGCTTCAGATTTTTTTATGCACACCTTAATGCTTTGGTTATCAGCCTTTGTACCTGATGGAAATAATGTTCATGACTTTTCGTCCCTAATCTAGAATGTATTTAGGTGTTCTTTTGCATACTTCATGTATACATGAGCTATGCCTATTTCATTCGTATCAATAAATTTTTTTTCTTACGTATAAAAAAAAAATTCTGGCATGTAAATAGAAGGCATTGAAAAAAGATCTGGAGAGTTGGCATGACCATTGTTTGGTAATGTGGAAAGCTAGAAGAAGACACTCTTGGAGGAACTTAAAGGTTTGGAGAATATATTGGAGGAAAGGGAAATGTCAAAGTGGAAAGGGCTCGCGAAACTCAAGTGTCTGTGGAACTTGAGGATCTCTTTCATGGAAGAGATATCTTGGAGACAAAAGTCAAGAGCCCAGCGGTTAAAGGAGCGGGATAATTGTACCAAGTTCTTCCATCGGGTGGCTAACTCGCACAGGAGAAACAACACCCTTGATACGTTGTTGGTGGATGGGGTGACTATCTCCAGCCCAACTGAAGTCAGAGATCACATTGTCAACTACTATGAGAACTTACTTTCGGAATAATTCTCTTGGTGCTTGAGAATAGACAGACTTACCTTTGATACTATCGATCCACAATTAAAAGGATGGCTCGAGAGGCCTTTTGAAGAAATGGAGGTTCGAAAAGTGTTAAAAAGTATGGTGGGTGACAAAGCTTAGGTCCGGACGGCTTCACTATGGTGTTCTTTCATTTTTGTTGGGAAGTTATCAAGGGTGATAATATTGGGGTCTTCCAAGAATTCCATGAAAGTGGAAGATTCGAAAAAAGCCTTAATTCCATTTTCATTGCGCTTTTTCCTAAAAAACCATGGGTGGTAGAGGTGAAAGATTATCGCTCCATAAGTTTGGTGAGTGGGATGTACAAAATCATCTCCAAAGTCTTGGCGAACAGATTAAGCATGGTGATGAAGAAAGTAATGTCAAAGCCCCAAAATGGCTTTGTAAAGGGGAGGCAAATACTTGATGCGGTGATTGTTGCCAATGAATGTTTGCATAGTAGACTCAAGTTGGGAGAGCTACGACTTCTTTGCAAACTATATATGGAAAAGGCCTATGATTGAGTCAATTGGAGCTTCTTACTCTACATGCTAGAGCGATGTGGGTTTGGGGTGAATGGTGCTCATGGATCAAGCACTGCATCTTTACTGCACACTTCTCTATTTTGATTAATGGCACAACACACTATTTCTTTCAAAGCTCGCGGGGATTGAGACGGGGATCCCTTATCTCCATTACTTTTTGTTTTCGTAATGGAAGCACTTAGCAAAATGATCGACGATGTGGTGGAGGGTGGCTTTATATCTGGCTTCTTAGTGGGGGAAGCCAATACTAGCTCTCTCAATACTTCTCACCTCTTATTTGCCGATGATACCCTAGTATTTTGCGACGCCAGCCATGATCATATCTGTGCAATGAGGGCTCTCCTTCTATGCATTGGAGTCGTTTTTGGATTGAAGGTGAACTTGGGCAAATAAGATGTAATTCTAGTGGGATAAGTGCAAAATGTGGACGGTATGGCTCCTATCTTTGCATGTAAGATATCTCATTTACCAATGGAATATCTTGGCCTCCTGTTGGGTGCTTACTACAAATTGATATCCATTTGAAATGATGTTCTAGAAAAGATGGAGCGGAAACTTGCTAGTTGGAAGTGGATGTACTTATCCAAAGGTGGCAGAGTCACACTCATTAAAAGTACCCTATCCAACCTACCACCTTATTTCCTCTTTTATTTTCGCTTCCATCACAGGTAGCTTATCGCATGGAGAAAATGCAGCCGAATTTCCCATGCGGAGGGATGAATGATGAGTTCAAATTTCACTTGGTAAAATGGGCAACTACATGTTCCCCAACTTATTACGGTGGAGCTTTAGAAGCACATAAGACGTGGATGGAATATATCTTCTAGTTTTACCGTTTTGAGGTAGGCAACGGGTCTTGTATAAAATTCTGGCATGACATATGGTGGGGTGACGACACTTAAGGAAGCCTATCCAGACTTCTTTGGTATAGCAAGCATGAAAGAAACCTCGATTGTAGACCTTCTTCACTATTCTAACGGCACCCCCAATGGAATGTCACATTCCTTAGAGCTGTCAATGATTGGGAAGTTGATGCAATCTTTGAATTCTATACCCTAGTCTATTTAGTCCCTTTTGGGGTGGTGGTGGGGGGGAGAAACTTTTTTGGTGCCCCTCGGCGAAAGGAAAGTTCATAGTACATTCCTTCTACCAATCCATCTCTAAGCATAATGCAAATCCATTTCCGTGAAAGAGCATATGGAAGACTAAGGCCCCCATCATTTTTGGTATGGATAGCTTCTTTGTGGAAGATCCTCACTATTGACAACCTAAGAAAACACTGTATCATAGTATTGGATTGATGTTGTATATGTAAAAAGAGCGGAGAATCCGTGGATCATCTACTAATGCATTGCGAAATTGCCACGACTTTGTGGAATGGCTTTTTTACTAGGGTGGGTGTAGCTTGGGTGATGCCAAGAAGGGTGATTGACCTCTTAGCTTCATGGAGAGGTTTTCAAGGCACTTCTCAAATTGCTGCAATTTGGAAGATGATTCTGATATGTCTATGGTGGTGTCTTTGGAGGGAGAGGAGTGGGCAAAACTTCAAAGATCGTGAGCGGTCATTGGATGAACTTAGAACTTTTTTTTTTTAACACCTTATTCCAATGGTTGATTGTAATTGATTTTAATGGCATGACCATTCATGAATTTCTTGTTTCACCAAAACATCACTCCTAGTCATTGCTCTTGTATATGACCCATGTACTTGGTCTTTGCCTATTTTTATGATCAATAAAATTTTATTTACCGATAAAAAAAAAGCAATTGGAGCCTATTGTGATACCTTATTCTGATAAGTGATAAGGTTAGGCAGTGTATGAGACCCCACATTGCTTGGGAATGAGAAATTCTTGCTCTTTATGATGTTTCAATGATATTCCAATTATTTCATTTGCTAGTCTTTTTAGAGTATAGGCCATGTGGCTTGGGCATTCCATTAGGTGTTCTAAATGGTATTAGAGCCTATCCCAACCAGAAGTGTGAGATTTGAGCCGTACCACCTACAACGGACTAACCCGACGAGAACAGGAATATTTTTTTTTGACCAGTAAATAAGAATTTGATTGATAATAGAGGAACATAAGTGGGGGAGATTGTGATACCCCATTTTGATAAGCCATTGGGCATTATAAATGAGCAAGAATTTCTCATTCCCAAGTAATGTGGGCTCCATATACCACCTATTCTTATTACTTATCAGAATGGAGGTATCAAATTTTGACCATTTTATGTTGCGTGTATGGTGATAGTTGGAATTCTTATAAATTTTTTTTTGTAAGTAAAAATTTATTAATATCAATAGGCATAACCAAGTACACAAGAGAGAACACCTAGCCCATAATAAAGTACCCCTAATGATCAGTAAGTCCATCCAATATACACTAAGCTCGATTGGGACAAAACGCTCCTCCCTGCGGAAAAGCAACTGTAACTACCCCAACCCGTTGTTTACACAAAACTAAGACACCACGCAAAAATCCCATAGAAGCTGCATTCTACATACTACACCCGAAACTAATACTGCACCCCTTCCTACAAGGATGGAGGAAGGCTTCATGCCCTCCCTCTAGTCCTCCCTCAACTTGAACTACCTCCCTTAGTGAAATAGTTGATTGTCCAAGTAAGATGCTTTAACTCCCTGTTCTTCTTAAATCTTGATTTCGTTTCAAGTAGGTGAGCCGTTTCAATAGCAGTGAGTAGTGCTATGGATTGGTCGTCAAATCCTCCACATGTAATCCCCACAACAACATTTGTGATATCCCATATGAGAGCATTGTCATTGGTGTCTCCATATGCAAATGCAAACACATAGTTACATAATTAGACCCTTAATTTGACTGCATTGGATTATGTATATCTAAAATTTTACATAGCTATAAACAATGTTTCAATAACTTTGGAGATGCACTATTTACTCTACAAATATTATCTTACTAATTGTTTCTTTCTTCTCCAACTCTCGCTCTCTCACACAACCCTTTCCTTTTCTCCCTCCCTCAACAATATAACATCACCTTCACATTCACCTTCATTTTATTATTATAATATATTATATATATATTTTTATCATTTTATTATATATTTAATATAATATATAAAAAATGATATTTTTTATTATTATATTATTTTTATTAATGCCAAGTGTATGTAGTGGGTGCTAATTGCAAAATGTATTAAAAAAATAATTTTAGGAAAAAAATTAATAACAACAAAATAATAATATTTATTATTATTATGGCTTAAAAATGAGTAATCCAATGTGGAAATTTTTCTTGAATGGCAAAATCAATCTCCAAAAGATGGGATTTTGGATATGCATATAGAGAAACCAATGCTAATGCTCTGATAAGGATAAAAGTAAGTGGTTTATAGGATCCCACATTGCTTAGGAATGAGAAGTTCTTGCTCTTTATAAGGTTCCAATGGGGCTCCAATTATATCATTAACTAGTCCTTTTGGAGTATAGGCCATGTGGTTTGGATCTTCAATTGGAGCGTTATAAATGGTATCAGAGCCTATCCCAACCATAAATTTGTGACTTGAGTTGTGCCACCTACAATGGACAGGCCTGATGAGGATGTCAGGAATTTAAGGGGGGTAGATTGTGATATCTCATATGATAAGGGTAGGTGGTGTATGAGATCCTACATTGCTTGGGAATGAGAAGTTCTTACTCTTTATAAGGTTCCGATGGGGCTCCAACTGTATTATTGACTAGTTCTTTTGGAGTATAAGTCATGTGGTTTAGATCTTCCATTGGGGCATTACAACATTCTACTAATTGTTCATGATAGCATCTCTCTATGTTAAGACTTGGGGCTCTTTTCTACTCTTTTGATCAATTTAAATTTGTTTACCGATAAAAAAAAAACCTCTATATTAAGTTTTTGTTTATTCTTACATATGTCATTTTGAAATTCTTAAAACTTTGCCAGAGTTGAGAACCTTCATGCTTAGATATTTGTATGAGTGGACTACAATCCACAACTCCCGTTTTGATTCCTTCAGCTTCCATAAGCTTCTTTAAATTAGGCATTTCCCTTTGCTTCTGTAGTTGGATTGTGCCCCTAGCACTTTTTTCAATAATATGTGGTATTTTTACTTAAAAAAAATCCAATATCCGAGAATTTAGGCGCCCTGCTCTCACCAATTGAAAAAAAAAAGGAGCCAAGAAGGTCAAGTAAATCAAAGAATGAAAGTAAGTCAAACTAGAACTAATCTCTTCTATGAAAGTGACACAAATGGTTTTGGATATTGATTTAAATCCAAATAAGAACCCAAGAGATGTGAGGGTTTGGTGTTCACCTCTCAATGGTTTTATTACGTGCTTGATAGCCAAATGGGTGAAGAAGATCAGAATATCGAGTCTGTATTTTTCCATCTGAGGAACTTTTTCTTCCTATGATCTCTTTTCATCTCCATAGTCGAAATACTAACTCCTAGTTCTTCCCTCATCTATCCTTGTATCCTGGTAACCCTGATCATCCAGGGGATGCCATTGGATTTGGTAGCAATTTCGGCATTTCAGATTAGTGCTCTATTTATTTATTTATTTATTTTTTAAATGGAGCTGATGATAAAATTGTAACTGGCAGCCCAAGATGGTTATTGAAGCAAGAAGTGCCGAAGATAGTTAGATCCATAACTAGGCAGCTACGTGAGAAATCCATCAAGACTAAGGTAGGAATCAATGATATCGTTGTGGATCATAGGTAACAGACCAAATATACTTAAGTGATTTGTCTGCTTGCAGGTTGGTGCATTTTCTGTTTTAAAAGAACTTGTGATTGTCTTGCCAGACTGCCTTGCAGACCTCATTGGATCGCTAATTCCGGGAATTGAAAAGGCACTGAGTGTGAGTAAATTGTCTGTTGTTGAAGGTGTATTAAAATTTGTCTGGTTTTCTCCTTGATGCTCGTTCCCTCTTGTGTTCTTCTCCAGGACAAATCCTCTACCTCGAATTTGAAGATCGAAGCTCTTATATTTACTAGATTGGTTTTAGCTTCACATTCTCCTCCTGTTTTCCATCCTCACATTGAGGTATCAGCAGTGACTTTGAACTTCTTTTTACTGCCTTCTGTGGAAGACATAATATATTTTTCTGTATTACCTTCCCTCCTACTTGGAAAGATGCGTCATGTGTTTCTGAAGTGAGCCCCAGTGATAGCATTCTGAAATTTACGGACAGTTATTTTGATCTGTACATGAGGGTCACTCGAACTTGGTAGTAGATGCTGTGCTAGTTTTTGTTTCAGCTCTCTACAAGGAGTTCTTGATTGTTTGTGCAGCCTGCTCAATTTCCATGCATGTCTAGAATGTAACCAACCAATGTCCAGAAACTAAAACCCTCCGATCCATGTAAAAAAAAAAAAGTTTTAAGCTGTAGTTGATGCTTAAGGTTGTTGATAAGGGTTGAAGTTTGTTGGTTTTTAGGAACAATATTCCTCATTTGGCTAAACAATGCCTTTTCAATCTTTGGTGATAATATGATATGCTTTAAACAGCCTCCATAGTTGCCTGTCAAAGTCAGAAATCGACATCTGAGTTTATGCTTTTTTGTGATGAATGGCTAGCCATTGCCAGTCTTTGTGAACTTTTATTTTCTTGATAACCTTGTTAGAGATCTTTCAAGCCAAATTCAAAACCATATTTCTGGACTTCTTAAGAGATCTTTTTTGAAAAGGGGGTGATCTCAATGCATGTTCTTGTTATTGGTCTGACATCTTTGTCTTTATTCTACGTAGCCTACCTTGTACATGGGATGGATAAATATTTAATCAGTTTCTTTGAATTGAATGCGATTACAATTTAGTGCTGTATTGAAACTGAAAAAAGATCCTACATTTTTTCATTTTGCTCTGTTTGTTTGCCAATCCTCCTGTTTGTGGCACTTTGCTATCTTGTCTGACATATGCAGTTCTTATCTTGGATTCCTTTCATGGTAGATCTCGCAAACCTAAGTAAAGATTTTCTATCCTCTTAAGAAATTTTCAAATTTTTAACTGCATCCTCCCCGGGGGGAAAAACGAGGCAGATCTCAGTCTAAGTTCTTGGAATGAATTGAATGTTTTCATCTTAATTATAGGTATCTTGCTTGTACATAGGAGAGATACTCTTTGGTGAATGTTTTGCATTTTGAATGCCTTTACGAGTCAGAGGATTGCTACATTGTGAAGTCCTCTGTCAGTTTGAGATAGATGCTTTTTTAGCTGTATGCATGCCTTCTTATTTATTGTGATATCACTATTTTTCTGAAATGAATTGTTATGCTCTCCTCTAACAGCATTTTTCCTGAGTACTCACTGTCTCGTGCTTCATAGAATTTGTACAAACAACTTTCATCTTATACAACAGTGGACAACAATGTAAGCTTTACGATAGGTTCAGATACATACTAAACCTATGTTATTGCAGGCTCTTTCTGGTCCTGTTTTATCTGCTGTTGGTGAGCGTTATTACAAAGTAACAGCTGAGGCATTGAGAGTATGCGGAGTAGTTGTCCGTGTTGTGCGCCCTGATACTGAGGTTATTTTATTATTCACTGTTAGACTTAGACACATTGTTCGGCCATCTTCTAATCTTTTGAATGGCTTGGTGATGTAGGGTTTTGGTTTTGATTTTAAACCTTATGTTCAGCCAATATACAATGCCATAATGTCACGTTTGACAAACCAAGATCAAGATCAGGTCAGTAAAATTTGTAATTGAATTTTCTCCTTGAATGCTTTTGCTGTTTCTCATATTTCTTAGTTTCCAGGAGGTTAAGGAGTGTGCTATCTCTTGCATGGGACTTGTCGTGGCAACATTTGGTGATAGCCTCAGTGCAGAATTGCCTGCTTGCCTTCCTGTGCTTGTTGATCGGATGGGAAATGAGATAACCCGTCTTACGGCTGTGAAGGTTGGTATCTTGCATATTGTACATGAATTTTGAGGGTTTTGTTTTCTAATGTTCATCTTCTTGTCTATGTCAATATAACTGGTTTAAGCCTATTTTTTGCTATGTGTATTTTTATTATATATGACTCAGATCCGAGCATTTTTTTAATCTTTTCATTGTCCCAATTTATATTAGAACCTATGGTTGGATGTATTTCCTCTACAGTTCTAATTGCCCACAACATGTAATGCGTTTGTATTTGTCGATCAAATTTATATGCATCAACATATTTGCCATTGAAATACTATTATAATAAGAATTCTATTTAGAGAGAGGACAATTTATTGTCCCTTGCTCGTACCTATGCTTGTGTGTGCATGCTTGTTGACAGGGTGGGGATGGTGTGGGAAACCATTTGAACAAATCTAATTGTCAGGGTTAAATATTTATCAGAGCTGTGTTTTTTATCATCAGATCCATGCATCAGCACTTGTAGTTATTTACTTATGCATGTATATATGGGTGTGTGTTGCATGTTTGTGTGTGCACGCATGACCCTACCTCTGGATTATGATTCTTTAAAGACAATAAATGCTTTGTATCCAGGCATTTGCTGTCATTTCTGCTTCTCCACTTCAGATTGATTTATCATGCGTTCTGGAGCATGTAATTGCAGAATTGACAGGATTTCTGCGTAAGGTATGGGGATCCTGTGCTTGCTGTCATTGTAGTTATATTTCTTTTAACAATGCTCAAGTGATGAGAACCACTCAACAGGTTCTGAACGAATTTCTGAACTTTGTTTCCTTGTTTTGAAAATAGGCTAATCGAGCTTTAAGGCAGGCTACATTGGGAACCCTAAATTCCCTGATAGTTGCTTATGGTGATAATATTGGTCCATCTGCATATGAAGTTATTATTGTGGAACTTTCAGCTCTGATTAGGTTCTCTCTTGTTACTTTATCTTGATGTTCATTTAACTTCTTTTCAAAGTTGGGAATGGTTAGGGGCTATTTAGAATTTTGGATTACTTTCTAATAGTAGTTATTGTTCATAAACTATTTTCCAGTGATTCAGACTTGCATATGACTGCTCTTGCCCTGGAACTCTGTTGCACCCTGATGGCTGATAGGAGGCCAAGCCCAAATGTTGGTTTGGCTGTTAGAAACAAAGTTCTTCCTCAAGCACTAATATTAATAAAGAGCTCATTGCTGCAGGGGCAAGCCCTTTTGGTACTTTATCTGCATTTGACTTGAATTGGGTTTGATCTAGAATATAAGGTTGTTAAAAACATTGCTTGTGCAATTTCAGGCTTTGCAAAATTTTTTTGCGGCACTAGTTAATTCAGCAAACACAAGTTTTGACGCCTTACTGGACTCTCTTCTTTCAAGCGCTAAACCATCTCCACAGTCGGGTGGGGTTGCAAAGCAGGCATTGTATTCAATAGCTCAATGTGTAGCTGTTCTCTGCCTTGCTGCTGGTGATCAGAAATGCTTGTCAACTGTTGAAATGCTTACTGAAATCCTCAAAGATGACAGCAGTACCAATTCGGTAAGTTTTCTTTCCCTCTATATCCAAGGTGGCTTTCATATACATAAAGTCCATTATTGAATGTTACATTTTTAGTAGTAGTTGATCATTTCCAGTAGAGTTCTCTGGTTTTCATGGATTTATAAATATTGAGTTTCGTAGGTAGTCTCTTGTATTGGGTTTTATAACTCACAATGGAGGCTGTATGATGAGTAATATGGTTGGATGGAATTTGAACATGGCAAGACATACTGAAGAAACCAGATGGAGTGCCTTTTACCAATACGGAGAAGCACATTGAAGAGAAACTATGCGTTGTCCTAGATCACTCTATCTCCCTAAAGCCAAAACTCTCAAATTCTCAATTAACCTGATTGCAGGCCTTCTCGGAGGATTCCCATACGGTTCTCTAAATTTTAGCTAAGAAGGACACTCCCTATAATTTTATCCTAAATTTTACTCATCTTCAAAAAACATCCTACATCCCATTTTCTATCATTTCTCTATTCTATTAAAATAATATTCTTCTATTCTTTCTTTATTACTTTTTTCTCTCACTTTCATTTCCATTCTTAACTTCTAACTCTTTTGTCTTATTCTCTTCTATTCAAATATCATATTCTAATATTTTTATAAATACTTATACGAATTTTTTTCCTGGATACAATATAATTTTTTTAAAACCAACATGTGTATTAAAAATAATAATTTTTTTTAATATGTGAATTTCCAATGCGATGGTATTTTTTAATATCATTTTGTCCGTATATTACTTGAGTAATATTTGATTTGCATTTTAATATCAAAGTGAAGGAGCTAACAAATATCAACAGCTTCATTGCTGTTGGTATGATTTGCATTGCTGTCCTAAGATCAAACCAACAGCCACTTCATCACAAACAAGCAATTGAAATGGGTTGGAACAGCTCATACCAACAGCCCCAAAATCACGGTAACAGAAGAGAAATGGCAAACTGCCTCAATAAACAAACAGCCCCTTCGTAAAAAACAAGCAATCAAAATGGCAAAGAAGGGCTGTAATCAAATAGCCCCTTCATCACAAACAACCTTCAATACAAACACATATTCGCCACAACCAATCTGACCAAAATACCAACAGCCCCAAACTCACAAACAGCCCATCGAAATGGCAAACTGCCTCAATAAACCAACAGTTTAAGAAGAAAAAACAAGCAATCGAAATGGCAAAGAACAGCAGTAATCAAACCACTAACTTCATCACAACATGCCCTTCGATCCATGCCAAGCAATTCCCTATCCAAACTGACCAAAATGATCACACAAGCCCCAAAATCACAAACAACCTCACAAAATGGCAAGGTCCCGATTTCAAAAATTCATTGTAAACGTTTGGCACATCGAAATGCCAAACCCTAGAGCACAATGAAAGGAACAAATATCACAAGCAAAGATTTCAGAGGCCAAAGTTAGACCCAAATGCAAGGAAAAAAAATTCTCAGGAAATATGCATCAGAGATTCAGCCATGGGAGCCCAAAAATTGTGCGGCAGAGACGACGACAGAATCCAGCCATGGGAGGGGGCATCAGTAGGATAAATCAAAACAAGAGTGAGAAATACTTACAGGGTTTTCGCTCCAATGAAGAGAAAGCACCGTCAATGGTGGCTGCGTTGCTAGAGAGGGAAACATCGAAGAAGAGGGCAACATAGAGTGGAGAGAGAGGGAACACGTGGGAGCAATAGCCGAAAGTCACTTTGGGGATGAACAGTTGTTTCCCATGTAAGGGAAATCACTTTTTTGTCCCCAATAGCAAAACCCTAAAATAGGGAATGGGATGGGAGGGGGTTTTATCAGCTCCTCCCTAAAATTGTTCCCTATAATTGGGGGATAACAGTGAAATAGGGCACCGGATGAGAATGCTCTCAATATCTAGTTTACAAAGGACCCTTGGTTTACTTGAGCTGAGTCTACCGTCCAGACATTCATTAGCATTAGGCACTAGATCTAAAATTAGTCTATCTTTAATAAGCATATTTTGTGGCTTTGAATGAATCTTCTCAATAACATTAGTCAACTGATTAGCAAGGATTCTGGCAATTATCTTTTAGACTTCACTCACAAGACTAATGGGGCAGTAGACTTTAATGACAACTACTACTACTACTACTACTAGTAGCAGCATTTTTAGGAATGATGGCTATGAAAGTTGCATTAAGACTTCTTTTCTCTTAGAACTTACTATTGGTGTGGAAATCCTGGAATATACTCATAATGTCGTCTTTAATCACATTTTAGCAAACTTGAAAGAAAGCAGTTGTAAGTCTATTCAGGCCATTTGCTTTGTCACTATTCATACTTTTGACTATGGAGATAGGGCCCTTAACGAATCTTCCTAGAGGTACATATGGAAGAGCTGTGGAAGAGTATTTGGCAGACTAATGTGGTTCCAAGAGCAGATTTTTTTTTTTCGCTTGGTAGCCTCCTTAGGGAGTTCCTCTTATACTTGGGTTCTATGGGCGGCAATATGGATTTAATGGGCTGAATTTTCATTGTTTCTTTGTATCTTTTTCTATTTATGTTGTCTTTTTAATAAAAAAATTTGATTGCTAATAAAAAAATTTCTATAGATATTTGCACATGCATGTACATGCACATTTTTGCATATCAAACTGAGTGGGATGATGGATTTTATACTTTCAGTCTAATTACCAGACTTATGCTTGTTTATGCCTGATTCTATCAAATGTAATGAGTTCCATGTTCAAAATTACTAAAGAGTTCTAGAGGCCCACTAACCATTCTATCCCCACCCAAACCTTATAAATCTTTGCTAGACTTTGGATGAGGAATGACATTTGTCTGGGGCACACACGTGACCCCTATCACTACAATGGAGACTAATCTGATTTCTATGTTATTGTAACTTTGAAGAACATTTTCATTTGCTCTCTCTCTTATGGCACCAATCTCTCCATCCTTTTGTATTCTCCAATTACAATTGCTTTCATTGTTGCTTTTTAGGCGAAGCAGCACCTTGCCTTGTTATGTCTTGGGGAAATTGGGAGAAGGAAAGATCTAAGCTCTCATGCGCATATAGAAAATATTGTCATAGAGTCCTTTCAATCCCCCTTTGAAGAGATAAAGTCTGCTGCCTCCTATGCTCTTGGCAATATTGCTGTTGGTAATCTATCCAAGTATTTGCCTTTTATCTTGGACCAAATTGATAATCAGCAGAAGAAACAATATCTTTTGCTTCATTCCTTGAAGGAGGTGTGTGCTCTTGAACTAGCATTCTATATTAGAGCTGGATTTCCTTCTATACAATGGTTTAATTCTATCCCATCTTGCAGGTCATAGTAAGACAGTCCGTGGATAAAGCTGAATTTCAGGATTCTAGTGTTGAGAAGATTCTTAAGTTACTATTTAACCACTGTGAAAGTGAGGAGGAGGGTGTTCGCAATGTTGTAGCTGAGTGTCTAGGGAAAGTTGCACTTATTGAACCTGCAAAACTTGTTCCCGCACTCAAAGTATTTCAACAGATGACCTTGTCTACTTCTACTTATGCTAATGATGAATTCTATATTTGCATTTGAATGGGTGTAAAACTGTCTTCTATTCTCAATTTCTTATAGGTACGAACAACCAGTTCAGCTGCATTCACTAGAGCTACGGTTGTCATTGCTGTAAAATATTCTATAGTTGAGAGGCCTGAGAAGATTGATGAGATTATATACCCTGAGATCTCTTCATTCTTGATGCTTATTAAGGATCATGACAGGGTAATGCTCAAACCTTGAGATCCCATCATTCATCTCTACTGTCTCAAACCTTTTGTGAGTAGATGTGTAGTAGTCGGTGATTATGGGCTTTTCGGCCTTATGGTTACTTATTTATCCTTGGCACGCAGCATGTTAGGCGTGCAGCTGTGTTGGCTCTAAGTACATTCGCTCACAATAAGCCAAACCTCATCAAGGGACTTCTTTCTGAATTATTGCCACTTCTTTATGATCAGACAATTGTTAAGGTAACTTACAGGTGTTAATATTATTTATGATGAATGAATGTCTGCCTTCCATTTTGTTATTAAAATGCCTGTGCATGTTATCTAATGTAAAGATCCTCTACGACTGGTCCTTGTACTTACATGCTGGATTAGCATGTTAAGCTTATATGTTGTGGTATCAATTACATCGAACACATCTTCATACTATTCCAGTGCTTTAATGCTGTACTTCATTTTTATATAGCTTCTTTGTGTGGATATTTCTGAACTGTTTTTTGAATATCCAAGTTCTTTGAGAAGCCCTTTTTAAGCATGCTATGTGCACTTAAAAGAGACTGTCGGTGGTATCCTTGATTGAGCATATCAATTTGTTAGATTTGAGTTTTGGGTTTTACTTCAGATAGTATGAAATTTTTGAATGATTCATGTAGTGGGGATTATTAATTAACTAGAGGTCAAATGGTGCTGACGGGGCTTTTACTAATGGTTGTTGAGTTTTGGGTTTTACTTCGTATAGTATGATATTTTTGAATGATTCATATACTGGAGATGATCAATTAACTTGAGGTCAAATGTTGCTGAAAGGGCTTTCACTAATGGTGATTTTTATGTAATTATTTATTGTAGAAGCATGATCTGCTGCCTTGTGGAGTTTTCTGTTCATGTTCTGCTAGTTTTGTTGTCAACTGTTTTTGATGTTCCAGTTGCTCAGGTGGAGTAGAATTCTATCATAATTTATGCTATCCCCACGATAGCTCTTTTCTAAATTATTTTCTTGATTCTAGCACTTCAATATGTGCATGAGATAACTTTTGCATAGAGTTACTCAGCTGTTCTCTTTACACCCCGAGTGAGACTTTTTCTGATAGGTAATCAATCATTTTATTAATAAGGGAAAGGCATGGCTCAAGTACGCGTGTTGTATACAAGATAAACACGTTAAAATTATAAGCTGATAAAAGGAAATCATGGACATTTAGTCCATTAAAACCCATTAACATAAGCCCAAAGAAACAAAGTGTTGGATAAGGAATTTTTAAATTCATATTCCCGTTCTCAAAACTTATATTGTTCCATTACCTCTAAATGCACCATAGTAAGCATATGTGACCCATCATCCATTTCACTGCAATTCGTGGGTTGCTATATGGACCTCGCTAGGATGCCAGAAAGTCAACCACCCCTCTTGGCATGACCCACGTCCCAAGCCATCCTCCCCACTCACCAAAGAAACTGCTCCAGAGAGCTCGAGCAACCTCAGTGAAAAAATAGACAATCACATCTTTCCCGTTCCTTTTACACATGCTATAACTTTTTAGTATAGGTGGAAATTTTATGCCGTTGTTGCTTGGAATAACCCTACTATTCTCTCTCTCTCTCTCTCTCTCTCTCTCTCTCTCTCTCTCTCTCTCCCCTGTCGTATTGTTCACTATTATTATATCTAAATTGTCTGATGTTCTATTTTATAATTCCTGTTGCAGCAAGAATTAATAAGGATAGTTGATCTTGGTCCTTTCAAGCACATTGTGGATGATGGACTGGAATTGAGAAAGGCTGCTTTTGAATGTGTGGATACATTGCTGGATAGTTGTCTTGATCAAGTGAATCCTTCATCTTTTATCGTCCCTTACCTCAAATCTGGTCTGGATGGTTAGTTTTAATTTGATTACATAAGTTGTCTTGATCAAGTGAATCCTTCATCTTTTATCGTCCCTTACCTCAAATCTGGTCTGGATGGTTAGTTTTAATTTGATTACATTCTTATGCCTACCATTTTTTATTTGTTATCAATTTAGATTTGGGGGTGGAACTTGATAGTAGCCTCAATGTGTCTAATATTTTTGGGTTTTTATGTTTCAAATAAGATAAAACTCTGGTTTACTATATATATATTTTTTTGTATGGAATTGGTTCCTTTTCACAGGGCGTATGTGTGCTTTTTCTCTTTTAATGAGTTAAAGTATTTATATGTGATTGAAGGTTGTACGCCAGGTGATTATTATTTTACCTCTTGAAATACCATTCTCTTTAATTGGTTTTTAAATACACTGTTAAAAACGTGTTTTTGATCTAGTCATTCGGGTTCATAAGTGATAAAACGGTCTTTATGGCTGAATCATAAGAGTTAGTTATGTTGTTTTTATGCCTATCTGGATACAATGATAACATTATGGTGTTTTATTCCTGTTTACATGGACTATGCCTGTTGTGTTTTTGAAATAAAATCTTCAATGATTTGTTAAAAGAAAGCTATGGTGTTTGCAGTTTTTAGTGTTTTCATCAATAATTTTGGATTTGTCTCTTTCAGATCATTATGATGTTAAAATGCCTTGCCACCTTATCCTCTCCAAACTTGCGGATAAGTGTCCATCTGCTGTACTGGCAGGTTAGTGATTTCATTGGTTTTTCTTTACTAAGATTTAGCCGAGATCCAGAATTCTTATCTAAAGTTAGTTGTGCGTCCATTAGTGTTGGACTCGTTGGTGGATCCTCTGCAGAAAACTATCAATTTTAAGCCTAAGCAAGATGCTGTGAAGCAAGAAGTAGATCGAAATGAAGACATGATCCGCAGTGCTCTTCGTGCGATTGCATCCCTAAATCGCATAAGGTTTTGCTCTTGTACAGTATCTGGACGTTTTAATTGACGTCTCCTAATTCTGATTTGGTTTTCTTTATCTGATTAGGTAGTATTTTCTTTTATTTTGAAGATTTTGGGGGTCAGAGTGTGATCTTGTTAAAACTCGTCGCTTTATAGGCCAATATTCTGAACCCGTGGGGCTTTTCAATTAAGGGTTTTTGCTTAAATTGATCCCTTTCACCAAGTGCACTTAATTGTGAATTGTTGCTCTGCTATACCCTATAGAAAAGTTCCAAGGAAAAATTTTCAGGAAATAAGGCTCCAAGAATGTCAAATATATATATATATATATATGATCTAAGTAGAGAACCTAGATAACCCATTGGAGTAGCTGGTCTCATCATGAAACATGTGTTTAAATGATTGAGGCAACAATAAATAGAGAACTGAAACTCCACTAGAAAAGTAGCGGGCTGGGTCATTAATCTTTTAGTCAAAGTGATTATTCAGCTTTGGGATTGAATTGATTATCATTTGATATTAATGGCTTCCTTCCCTAAATGTTATCAACTCTGTTTTATTTCTCTTCCTGCGTGCACACATATTGGTCTGTCCTGTATTTGTTTGTCTTTATCAATGAATCTTCAAATGCTATATAGTATATTCTGTTTTTTCTGCAGCGGAGGAGATTGTGGCCTTAAATTCAAGAGCCTTATGAGTGAAATATCGAGATCTCCTGCACTCTGGGAGAAGTACTATTCCATCAGGAACGAATGATAGAAATGTTGGACTGACGCTATCTTAGTGTAATGCTGGATTTCTCTTGTGGGGGAACTGAAGAATACAGAGCATTGTCCCCCATCTGATGCATGCCGGATAAGCTTTAGTGGGGCCAAAAAAGGTGGGAATTGGTCTTAGCCACATCGAGACATGTGAAGGGGTCTTTTGCGGGTTTGTATTGTTGCTTGAGCTTTTAGAGAGGAACCTCTTTCTTTTCACAGGAAGACTAGATTATGGTTTTCCTAGGAGTATGCATTTGTCATTTGGTCATATGATCTCATCAGCATTTACTCTTCCCCATTCAAACCCTCCTCTGCTTGCTCCAGATAGAAATGCAGAATATATATATATATATATATATATATATTGTATGTATTCTTTTTTTTCCATGTATTTACAACCAGATATGGAAATGCAATAGACTGATACTTTGTCATCTGAAGTTTGATTGTGCCCTTATTATTTTATATGGTTGCCATTTGCTCGTCCAAGTGTGGTTATTGTCACTGATCTGCAACTGTGTTTTATTCTTCCATCTGAGATTTCTCGGTGGTCGCTAACTGATCATTGGTCATTAGAGCAAGTTTGGATTCTTGGATAATTTTATAATTTTGTGAATAACAGTGAAATAGTTTGAGTGAATGTTTTTTGGATTTCATTAAGGAGAGAGAAAAAGTTGAACAAAAATATTATAATGATTAGATTTTGTGTTTGATTGAAGTTTGAGAATGAAATTTTCTCATAATTTTCAGTCTCCAAACATACCCTCAAGCTTAAGATTTAGTTGCACATTAGTCTTCATTTAGGTTGTGTTTGGCCACAAGGAATTTTTATCTTAAACATAAAATTATTATCTCATCATTACAACTTTCTCAAATTTCCATATAAAATATAATAAACAATTTAACTTTTTCTTAACTTTTTCAAATCCCAATACAATAATAATATTAAAATATAATATTTTAATATTTAATCTTAAAACTCAAAATTCTCATCTGAGAATTCTCAGTGGCCAAACAAAACCTTAGTATGTATGAATTCTTACTTCCTTTCACAAGGCCACACGGCTAGGGCTGTGCAAAATAAGCCTGTAGCCTGTCCGTCTGTAAAACCCGATCCACACAATCCGAATAAAGTCGGGTTCGACTTAACTACAGGTTCGACATCTTCCAACTCGACATTTATCAGTCGAAACTGGTCCATCGTAGGCTGAGAGAATGAGGACAGCAAAGAGGCGAAGGACCAGATGGTCGAGATGGGGGGAGAGTGTGGGTGTGAGTCGACTTAGTTGTGCAAAAATACATTTTGATTTGATCTGATCTGCAGCTTGTCGAGTCGTCTGGACCACGGTGGAGCAGCAGTGGCCCTGCAACTCGGTCCACGGTCCCTCCTTCCTCAACCTTCAAACCCATTTCCGTAAGCTTAGATCTCCATCACCTCAAACTATAAGCCAAAAAAATTTCAAACCCGTAAGCTTGGATCTCCGTTGCCTCAACCTTCAAATCCATTCCCGTGGAAGCTTGGTCCCTCCATCGCCTCAAACTACAAGGCAGAAAAATTTCATCCCGTGGGTATCAAGATTACGTCATTTTGAAAGCTAGATCTTAATCGAAAATGCATATTTTTTTAACTTTTTATGATTTATGGTCCGTATGCTAAAAATGAGAAAGGTTTCTTGTGTAAAGTACAATAGATCTCCATGGTTAATTTGTAGCAATGCTGGAAAGAAGCACTGTTTTGTTTGAAACACCGTTGGGATATTTTGACTGTACTTTGAGGAATCTTGGAGGATGACTGTAAGCGTACCTATACAGAGTTATGGAGAATGATGGAATATGGAGGAAGAGGAAAACCCTATTCGATTTGAGGAAGAGGAAAGTAAAGAAATCTATCTCTCGGATTGGAGGTCGGACGGAGGAGAGCCGAAAATGGATTTTTTCTGCTGTGCGGATTGGATGCCAGTGCCGGACGGAGGTATGACGGAGGAGCCGGGAAAAATGAGGGCAGGCTGCTTCTCGAAGGGTTGGGGATTTTGGAATTTTGCAAAAGAAATGAGGGGGCAGCATTGTTCTGTCTTTTTTTTTTTTTTTTTTTTTCCAATTAAAAATGCCACGCCACGTCGAGCAGGATGGATCAGCAGTAGAACTCATTGGTAACTGTAGAACTACCCTTTCTTTCTCTTTTCGTTTTTTCGTCGGGTCATACGGTTCGACCCGCATTTGTTTTGATGGGTCGGATCGAACCTGGTTGCCCGCTTATCATGTGTGTGATCGGGTCGGGTCGGACGCGAACCCGGTATTGGAAGACCGGGTTGCAGGCCTACACACAGCACACAATTCCCATTGTTTGTGGATGGCATACATGAGTTCATGTACACCAATACATCCTTATGAGTAATGTTAGATACAATATTAGAATATATAAGTTCTACACCCTCCTTTTGAAAAAATTGGAGTTCACCATTTAAAAAATAATTTTTTGATATAGGTCTTAGATTTATCTATTTTTTTTTTTAGAGAATGAATGAAATTTGTACATTTTTAGACTGCATGTATTATTTCTCTACGCTTGCAATGTCTTAACTCAACTGGAAATTGATTTTGAACAATTATTGGAATCATGCCAAATTTTCTAGATTAGTTTCTGGCTTCATCGCCAATCAAGAAAACAAATAAGGGAAGGATTAACAGACTAACCAGAGAGTGAGTTACAACACGAGGTGGTGCAAGAGGAATAATCGAATCCTGACTTCCGAAGTTTAACTCCATGCTAAGCTCGAAAAAAGGAGCAAACATAAAAGATGAATAATCAATCTCCATGCATGATCAGCAATTGGTACATCCTGTTTCAACATGCCATAGTTCGTCAGCCTCAACAGTTGCTCCCTTGAGATGCAAGTGTTTTTCCCTCTTTTGGAACTCTGTCAAACCCTTTCCACTTCCAGTCACACCAACCTTGCCACTTGGGTCCTGAGGAGACTTGAAGATGCTCTCCCGTTTACGCCCCGAAAAGAAACCGATCTGACATTGTAAACAGGAAACAACAAATTAGGGAGAGTAGGCGTGCGCACACCTCGACATTAATATATTTTCTAATTTTCTTATTCATATTTTTTTATCATTTTAAAACATTTTTTTAAAAATATATAAAAAAAATATCAAAGACACTAATAATCACTTCCTTCATCATTAAGTAAAAAACAAAATAAAAAAAATTAAAATGCATGAGATGTCAAAATGAGGTGTCAAAAGTGAGTGGGCAAAATAGCATTTCTCTATTTTTTTATACGGCGGTCCTCACAATTCCAGTTTTGTAGGAAGGAATCAAGGCATGAAATTGACCAGAAATGTGTGCATTACATTCAGAATATAAAAGATCATGAAATTCATACTGCAAGTGCATGTCAAACTAAAAAATTTCTGTGCCAGAACTAGAAGTACCTTCTTAGCCTTGCCTTTGATCGACTGGAACTGCTGCCAAGCATTCTGCCGCTTATTCTGTGACACCTCAAGTTGCTCAAGCCGCATCTTTGACTTAAACTCATGTATCTTCTTACGCTTTGCAGCTTTCTGTAAATATGATAGTTGCAAGTATATCACTTCAGCATCCTAATATAACAGCTGGGCTGGCAACAAATCTATGAATGTCATGGAAATCCTAACCATTTCACTAAACTTTTTTTTGTAAGTCTCATTTCACTAAAGTAACAGTGACAAGTTCCTTTTTTTTTTTTGGCTTATCAAACACCAGAAAAACTAAAGATCATTGCCAACTACAGTACCAAAGATAGGGCTGAGCACCGATCCAACCGGAGTCGGATTTGGCCTCCTCCGACTTTGTTAGAGGCCGAATCTGACCTCCGACTCCGACTCCGTTTGCATCTCACTCCGCTCCGACTCCGACTTGTCAGAGCAAAGTCGGAGCGGTGTCGAAGTTGAGCTTTTTGTTGGGCTTTTTTTTAGACTTTTTTCCTTGACCCAATTAACATTTCAATTTTACAATTTATAACTCTAATCGGATTTGGGCTTCTATATCAAATTTTTTTTAAATATAATTTGAGATTTCTAATTTATGTAACCAAAATTATCACATTAGAAAATAAAACTAAATTCAAAATCCATCACTATAAAAAATAAAACTAAATTCAAATGTGCAACCAAAATTAAAAACTAAATTAAAACTAAATACACACATTAAAATTACATAACCAAAATTAAAACTTAAAATTAAAAATACATAACCAAAGGTCTAAAATTACAACCTAAAATTAAAAATACATAACCAAAATTACCACCTAAAATCATTCATTCAAAATTACAAGTTAAAAAAACACAACCAAATCTAGTATCCCCATGCTATTGTCATTTCAACAACAACAACAAACAAAATAACATAGAACCAAAAACACCAATCATCTATCCCATCCAGATTCCATCATCTATCCTCCCAAATTATCCAATCAACTCATGTCTCATCATCCATCAACAAGTTCTAATTCCAACATCAATAAGTTACAATTTACAACTTGCAATAATAGAACCAATACAAATTACAAAAAATGTCATTTTTCAACTTGTGCCTGAAAAAAAAAAAAAAAATTAGTAAGGAAATAAGATACCATATAAATTTATAAAAATAAAGAAAGTAAAATTGAAATAAGATACCAGAAACAAGATTGTCAATCCTCTTCATGAAGTATGCTGATCATAGAATTGGCTAATTCTGCATTAAGATATTAAAGTATAAGAAATTAGTATTACAAAATGTTAAAATCAACTCATATAACAACTTAAAAAAATCTCTAAATATATTACCTGAGTCTACCTTATAGCTCTTTGCATCATCAATGGCTTCCGAATAATTTTGACTCAAGCATATAAGAGTAGACTTCAACCAATTTTGCGAGCACACAAGAGCTTCTACAGTTTTAGGAGCCAAAGAACTCCTAAACGGATCTAGGACACGGCCTCCTGTGCTAAATGCTGACTCAGATGCAACGGTGGTGATAGGAATGGCCAATATATCTCTTGCCATTAAAGCAAGAATCGGATACTTGGTGGAGTTGACTTTCTACCAAAGTAAAATGTCGAAACTCCCCGTAGGAATCTCAATGTTTTCCAACAAATACCGCTCTAACTCCGATTTACAATCGATCAAAGATGTTGTATGGTCTTTATGAAACTCTATCAAAAAATCCAAGGGATCATAATCTGTAACAGTACTACTACTCCCCATTGATGCACTAGCTTTACTGCTCTGAGTTTTGTTAGCACCAGTTACGCACCCACCACCAAACTCTACATATGCCTCATACAAATATTTCATATCCGTGCAACAAATTCCTCACCCTTCTCCTCACCCAATGTTTTCTTGAACCAATATGCTTGAGTGACCAATTTGAACTGCGGATTAAGAATAGCAGCAATAAACAACAACCGATTTATTTTTTCAAGATCACCCCAGTATTTATTATACTTTGTCTTCATTCTGAAAGCCATTGAACTCAAATGTCGATTACTATTGTCACAAAAATTATTCAAGTGTTTATGAATGACAATAAGCTCTTGGATATAATTATTTGATGTGACATATAGTGCACCAGAAATGCGCAATGTAACACCATAAAATATTTGAAGAAACTTTGAAAAGTTTCTTATGGTCTCCCAATCATCTGGCCGAGGAGCTCCTAGACCCTTTTTCCCATGTCCATCCTCAGACAAATAAACTCGTGAGTAGGGATCTTCATCAAGCAAAAGTTGGAAGGCTTTTTGATACTTCTCAGCCACGTCCAACATAAGAAAAGTTGAATTCTATCTAGTAGGCACGTCAAGAGTCAAAAAACTAGAGCATTGAATTTTAGATCTATCAACACAAGACTTGAAAGTGGCAAGTCTTTGGGGAGAAGACTTCACATACTTAATTAAATTTCGGACCCTTACAATTGAGTCATCAACATCTTTCAAACCTTCACTCACAATAAGGTTTAAGATGTGTGCCGTACACCTCATGTAAATAAACTCGTGACTTGCAATACAATCCGCACTTCCTATTTTCCTTGTTCTCAACCAATCAATAGCGGAGTCGCTAGAGGTAGCATTATCCACTGTAATTGTGAGGATTTTTTCAATACCCCAATCAAGCATACACTCCTCCAACTCCCTCCCAATCGTTGCCCCCTTATGGTCACTAATCCGAACAAATGAAATGATCCGCTTATGTAACTTCCAATTATTATCAATAAAGTGAGCGGTCACACACATGTAATTAATATTTTGGATAGAAGTCCAAGTGTCAGTGGTTAGGCATACTCTAAGTTTGCTGGTCAAAAACATTTTCTTCAAAGTATCATTCTCTCTCAAGAATACCCTCATGCAGTCACGCATTACGATAAATCGATAAGGAATAGGAAACCTTGGATTAAGGGCTTTAACAAATTCTCGAAACCCTTCTCCCTCAATACATCTAAATGGTAGCTCATCCATTATCATCATCCTAGCAAGGGCAGCTCATATTTTTTTCTCATTATATTTGGCCATCTCTAAGGTCTTCTCCCCTTCCCCTCCTTCACTTCTTACTTCCGGAACTAAGAATGTTTGACTATTGTCCAATTTACTCTTACGATTTTTGTGGCAAAGTTGGATGTGTGTTTTCATGGCCAAAGTGCCTTGCCTTTTGGGATGGCATTTTCATTGCCTATGATAATGGTTACAAGTAGCTATAGGCTCTTCGGGATCACAATCGGACACTCTTGTGAAGTGGGACCATACCTCAAACTTATTCTTAAGATTTCTACTACCAGGTGGAGGGCGAGGGGTAGAATGAAAGGCACTAGGAGTGCCTATCGAAGAGCCTATTGGTCCGCTAGACTCATCAACTATTGGACTGGGAATATCAATCGGTTGTTCTGGGGTTGGAATGTCAGGACAAGATGCACCTGTGGATGTAGGAGTGTTTGTACCTTCCATATCCATGATTTAATAACTAGAACTGTAGAACACAACAACGAAGATAAACATAAACAAAATACATTCATGAACTAATGTAAATATTACTCAAGTAAATCAACCAAAATATGCCACCAACGAAAATATGCTTTATTTAGTGGACATAGACTATAGTAGCTAGCCGGATTCACCTATGGCTTTAAAATACAAAAAAATTCAGAAAAAAAAAATGAACCTTGAAAGCCATTATGTTAAATTCTAGAGCTTATATCTGGAGGAGTGTTGGATAAGTAATTATAAGGTGCTAATAAATATTGTGATTTCACTGCGATGTGTGAAAGGTAATGATTTACAATTTGAGATTTAAGTTTCTTCTAATGAATATTAGCAATGCCAATGTAATTTGGTTAAAAAGCTTAAGAAATTGAGCTTTAATCCCTTAATATTATTCTATATATTCATGTAATTATTACTGTCATCTAACAAAATAATTATTAATTAATCCTTTATCTTCATTTTTTTAGCCGAAAGGAATCCAAAGCCTGGCAACTACACCTGGAATATTACTCCAACAGGAAACTGCAGAGTCATACCGCGTACTACATCCTCAACACTTACCGGTCTTTTAAACACGAGAAATATTATATATAATTATATATTGAACTACATCTTTAAACTGCTAGTTTGCAAATTCAACAAAAAAGGGAAAAAGAAAAAAAAAAACAACAAATCTAGTGCATAATATTAGCCGACCTCACAATAGCAGATAAAAGAGAGAGAGAGAAATCAAAAATCAACAACCAACAAACAAATCAACAATCAACAACCAAACCCATTGCATTTAAAAGAGAAATAAAAAATAATATCGTGGCGTCGTCGGAGTCTCGGAGATACCAGATTTCAAACCCATATCCATGAATCAAACACTAGAGAGAGAGAGAAAGAGAGAGAGAGAGAGGAGATACCGGAGAAGCCGTCGGAGGCTGGGGCTACGCCGTTTCGTGGTGGCTGTGGGAGTCAAAGGCTGGGGCTGCCGCTGCGCCATTTCAACTTTCGTGGGGGCTAAGTTTGCAGTATAAAGTTTTGGAGTATAAACCCTAATCAGAAATCAAATATAACAGACTTCACTTCAGTATCGGGGGGGGGGGGGGGGGGGGGAATAAAACTGGTCTTAATACTTCAGTACAGACCCGTTTGCCTCCAAAACGGCGCCGTTTTACTAAAATTAACTCAGTTTTGGCAACCAAAACAGAGTCCAACGACGCCGTTTGGGCTCTGTTTTGGTATTTTCAGCCCCCCTTTTTTTTTAACTCTATATCAAATATTAATTTTGTTTTAATACTATATATATTAACTATACTATTATATATAATATAACTATATATTATGTAAGTATAACTATATATATTATATAAGTATAGTTAATTAGTAAGTTAAGATATAACTATATATATTATAGTATATAAGTATAACTTTATATATATATATATATATTATATAAGTATAGTTAATTAGTAAGTTAATATATAACTATATATATTATAGTATATATATTATATATACTATATAAGTTACTATATATACTATATAGTAACTTATATAGTAACTTATAGTTAATTAGTAATGTAAATTAACTATATAAGGTATAGTTATATAAAATATGTAAATATATATGATTAATGTATAAAAAATAAATAGTATAGTAACTATATATTATATAAGCCCTTAATATATATAGTATATATATAATCTATAATTATATATAATATAACTATATATTATATATTAACTTATAGTAAACTAGTAATGTAAATTGTAAAATATAAAATAAGCTATAGTAACTTATATAGTAACTTATAGTAAATTAGTAATGTAAATTAACTATATAAGGTATAGTAACTTATAGTAATTTATAGTAAATTAGTAATGTAAATTAACTATATATGGTATAGTAATTAGTAACTTATAGTGTAACTAATAACTATATTAACTTATAGTTACTTATATTAAATTAGTAATGTAAATTAACTTATAGTAACTATATTAACTTATATTATTCATTATAATGTTTATACATTATTATTTATTAGATGTTAATATATTGATAACACATTTTTTTATAAAATATGCACAATATCGGAGTCGGAGTCGGAGTAGCAGTCGGAGTCGGAGCAGAAGTCGGAGTCGGAGTTGGATTGGAAGTCAGAGTCAGAGTTGGATGGGAAGTCGGAGTCGGATGATTAATCAGAGTTGGAGTCGGTGTATCGGAGTCGGATCGGAGCGGAGTCGGAGTCAAGACACCTCCACCTCCAACTCCAACTCCAACTCCGAATTTTTGGATTTCTGCTCAGCCCTAACCAAAGATACCAATTATTGCTAAATCTTAAGCAGCATGCACAACTTACCACATCTTCTGGGTCATTGGGCTCTATACGAAGCTTTGCTGGTAAACTCCAAGACTGAAAGTCCATGGAAGCAACTAGCGCAATCTTACGCTTGATAGCTTCAGCCACTCTCTCAGCTTCAGCCAAAGCATTGACGCCCCTTCTTGAATTGGCCTGACATTGGCAGGATCCACCTGGAATTAACAACCATAAGTAATATCCAATGCTGCTGCTGATGTGAATGAAATTCATTCAAAAAATCATCTTAATAATAAGATTCACAAACTGCAGGTACAAGGATAAAAACCAACAAGATTAGAATAGGCTTAGTATGGTGTGGCCGAAAGAAAATCAAAATCTATTTAAAAAGGGACTCCTGTTTGCAAAGGGTTGCTTTAGCAGATGGCACATGTATCATCTTTTGCACTATTTTTCTTATCCAACTTTATCATAGTTGGGTTTTCATTTCATTATTTGAGAAGTTCCTACTTATTTGCAAAACCCTTTCTTCCTCCATTACAATTTTTCTTTGTTTTTGTATCATATCCTACTAAAACAATGTGGATTAGACAAGAAAAAAATGGTTTGCCTGCCAAAGTCACCGTATGAGCATATCAGCTATCACCTTCCACATGTTCAGTTATAAAACGGTAGGGCAAACAAAAAGTTGTGAAGCCAATTGTTGGAAATTATTGACAGATCACTTCCATAAATCAAGCCAAGATCTCCTCCATTTATTTAACAACATGATTTTAGCAATTTAGCCGTTTCCTTTGTAATTATCAATCATACCATACTTAGTTAGTTACCTTAGATGGATTTGTTCTTGTATCTATTTATTTTTTACCATTCTCAATGTAAAAAAATCAAGTTACGGAAATACAAGAGTTGTGTTCTTAACATGGTATCAGAGCCTAAACCCGATCCCTCCCTCTCCATGACCCCATGGCTTCTTCCACTGTCCCCTCTCCATATACCCTTCATCCCTCTGACTCCCCTAGTCTCATACTTGTTTCCGGTCTCCTCACCGGTGACAATTTTCCCAAATGGCAAAAAGCCATGACCCGTGCACTTAACGCCAAAAACAAACTAGCTTTTGTCGATAGCACTCTCCTCCCACCCGAAATCTCTTCTCCAGATTATAGACAATGGAACCAAACTAAAGATATGGTTCTTACTTGGCTTCTCAATTCCATCAGCCCCTCCATAGCCAACTCCCTTGAATTCCATACTGACCCACGAGCCGTATGGCTTGATCTCCAGTCCAGATTTTGTCACGGCAACAATGCTAGAATTTACCATCTCAAACGTGAGTTGTCTTCCCTGCAGCAACACAATCACTCAGTTCATGATTATTACAATCAAATCAAGCAAATCTGGGATGAACTTAGTCACTTACAGCCAACCAATGATCTCAAACAATTACAGCAACAAGCTGAAGATGAGAGAGTTTACCAATTTCTTCTTGGCCTCAATGAATCATTTTCCCAACTCAGAACCCAAATCTTAGCCATGGAAACCCTTCCCCCCCATCACAAAAATTTTTTCTATTCTTTTTCAGGAAGAGCAGCAGCGCCTTTTCCACCTCCGGCCACCACCGACGAATGCCCATATCCTTGCTGCTCACTCCGGTGGACCCACGAAACAGCCCCTGCAATGCACCGTCTGCGCAAAATGGGTCACTCCCGTGACCGTTGTTGGCGTGTGATCGGCTACCCAGCAGGCCGAGACAATCGTGGCAAGCAGCGGCCCTCTTTCCTCGAAAAACCACCCTCAACCTCGGCGCCGATGGCTCATCAAGTCTCCACCTCTTCTCCACTTCCTGGTTTGACCCATGAGATGTACCAAAAATTGCTTGATCTGCTTCAACCGAACCCTTCCTCTGCAAATTTCATGGGTAAAGTCTCTTCCTCTCTTCCCTTTGACAGCCGCTCCGATTGGGTGGTGGATAGTGGTGCCACTGACTACCTATGCCATGACCGACGGCTATTCTCTACTCTGTCTCCCCTATCTTATGATCAGAAAGTGACTTTACCAAATGGGCATGTCATAAACATTGAAGGAATCGACACTTGTCCTTTGGCCGAACACCTCACCTTGCATAATGTCTTCTTTGTCCCTCAATTTCTATTTAATCTCCTCTCTGTTCCCAAACTCACAAATACTAATTCTTGCATTATTTCTTTTTCTTCTTCTACTGTTTCTTTTCAGGACCCACAGTTGACGAGGCTGATTGGAGCGGGTGAGCTTTGCAATGGACTTTATGTGTATCAGCCCCAACCCATTACTGCTTTTTCCACTTAGACTGCTGCGAATAAAATTTTATGGCACCAACGCCTAGGTCATCCTTCCCGCTTAGTTCTTCCTAGTCTTTTTAATAATCCATGTGTTATCTCTGATTGTGATATTTGTGCTCGTTCTAAGCACACCTAACTTCCTTTTCCCATTTCTACTCATAACAGTACCATGATTTTTAATAGAATATTTTGCGATATTTGGGGAGGTTATCATACTCCTTCTATTTGTGGTGCTCATTATTTTCTTACAATTGTTGATGATTTCTCTCGCACTACTTGGATCTATCTCATGCGTTATAAATCTGAAGCATACACTTAACTCCTGCATTTTTTTTCCCTTATCAAAAATCAATTTCAAACCACGGTTAAAATTATTAGAACTGATGATGGCCAAGAATTTCTTTCTCATAAATTTCAAAACTATCTTCATGATCACAGCATCCTTCATGAACGTACTTGTGTTGAAACTCCACAACAGAATGGTGTTGCGGAACGTAAACATCGGCACCTCCTGAATGTTGCTCGTAGTCTGCGTTTTCAAGCTCATCTACCCTTGAAATTTTGGGGTGAATGTGTCCTCACCGCTGCCTATCTCATCAATCGCACTCCCAGTCGCCTTCTTAAAAATAAATCTCCTTTTGAACTTCTTTTTGCTATCCCGCCCACCTATACTCATTTACGCATTATCTTTGTTATGCCCAAACTCTCCATGCTTCCCGTGACAAATTCTCCCATCGTGCCTCCAAATGCATCTTTCTTGGTTATCCTAGCACTCATAAAGCCTATAAACTCTATAATCTAGACACTCAGGTTGTTTTTTATTCTCGAGACGTCACTTTCCATGAACATCAGTTTCCTTTCTAAGATGTTTCTATTTCTCCAACTACACCTCTCCCTATTATTCATCTCCCCGTCCCTGAACCCATCTTACCACCCTCTACCCCTACCTCTCATATTTCCAATTCCTCTCCTCCCTCTCCCCCTCCTCCTCCTCCTCGTCCTCGTCGCACCACTACTCGACCAGCATATCTTCAAGACTACATATGCCCGACCATACACACTGAGTCCACTGCATCCTCACTTGCTGCATCAACCTCAGGTACTGCTCACCCTTTATCCGCTTTTCTTTCTTATTCTCGTTTCTCCCCTTCTCATCTTATTTTCTTAAATGCTCTCACTGTTTCTACTGACCCTACCTCTTATTCTGCTGCCACTCGTCATGCCCATTGGCGAGCCGCCATGTCTGCTGAACTTCACGCTCTTGAAGCTAATTCCACATGGACACTTGAGTCCTTTCCTCCTGGCAAGAAACCCATTGACTGCAAATGGGTGTTCAAAACCAAACTTAAAGCAGATGGCTCTGTTGAACGATACAAAGCTCAGCTAGTCACCAAAGGCTACACTCAAGTTGAAGGCCTCGACTACCATGAGACTTTTGCTCATGTTGCCAAAATTACCGTTCGGTATTTATTGGCTGTTGCTGCTTCTCGCCAGTGGATCATTCACCAACTTGATGTCAATAACGCCTTCTTACATGGCGACCTTGATGAGGAAGTCTACATGACTCCTCCTCCTGGCTATTGTTCGAAAGCCGAGACTCGCGTTTGTCGCCTGCGCAAATCCCTCTACGGCCTCAAACAAGCCTCCCGCAACTGGTTTTTTAAACTAACTACTATGCTTCTTGATGCAGGTTTTTCTCAATCTCAGGCGGATCATTCTTTATTCACCTTGGTCACTTCTACCAGTGTTATTCTTGTTCTTGTATATGTTGACGATATTTTGGTCGCTGGCAGTGATCGTTCTCAAATTGAGGTCTTCAAACATGTTCTCTCCACACACTTCAAAACAAAAGATCTCGGCCCTCTTAAATATTTTCTTGGTCTCAAAGTTGCTCGCTCATCTCAAGGCATCTTCCTCAACCAACGCAAATATGCTCTTGAAATCTTATCTGATAGTGGACAACTCGGTGCTCGGACCGCTTCCTTTCCCATGGAACAAAACTTGAAGCTCACCAATCACGACGTCTCTCTCCTTTCAGACCCTTCTCCCTATCGTCGACTTGTTGGTCGTCTCATATACTTGACTATTACTCGTCCTGATATTGTTTTTGCAGTGAACATTCTCAGTCAATTCATGCACGCTCCTCGTGCTCCTCACATGCAGGCTGCCACTCGAATTCTTCGCTACCTCAAAGGCAGTCCCGGACAAGGCATTTTCTTTCCCTCCTCCAACACTCTTCATGTTACTGCCTATACTGATTCTGATTGGGCCAGTTGCCCCACCACTCGTCGCTCCACCCCCGGCTACTTTGTTCAACTTGGCTCTAGTCCCGTTTCTTGGCGTACAAAAAAACAGACTACCGTGGCCCAGTCCTCCACTGAAGTTGAATATCGCGCCATGGTCGTCGCCAGCTGTGAACTCACTTGGTTGAAACAGCTCCTCACTGATCTTGGTGTCTCTCATCCCGAGCCTATTAGCCTTTATTGTGACAATCAATCGGCCTTACACATTGCTCACAATCCTATATTCCATGAACGCACTAAACATATTGAAATTGATTGTCACCTTGTTCGTGATAAAATTCGATCCGGACTCCTTACTGCTGTTCACACCTGCTCCCATGAGCAAGTTGCTGACATCTTCACCAAAGCATTGGGCCATGATCTCTTCCATCATTTTTTAAGCAAGTTGGGCATTACGAATCTCCATGTGCCAACTTGAGGGGGCGTATTGACAGATCACTTCCATAAATCAAGCCAAGATCTCCTCCATTTATTTAACAACATGATTTTAGCAATTTAGCCGTTACCTTTGTAATTATCAATCATACCATACTTGGTTAGTTACCTTAGATGGATTTGTTCTTGTATCTATTTATTTTTTACCATTCTCAATGTAAAAAAATCAAGTTACGGAAATACAAGAGTTGTGTTCTTAACAGAAATGATGATGTAAAGCAGTTATAATCAAGATGGATACAGTGAAGATGGTATTACAAGAAAGTAAAGATCACAAACCAAGAGAAAAGAAAGGGATGATTATGTTGTGGTAATGATGGTCGCTTTTGGAAAATACTTATACACGATTGCATTAACTGAGTAAAAAAAAAATCTATACAATGTAAATGTAAACAGTAAAAAAGAAGGCTAACAAAAGAAAAGGGAGAAGGGAGAAGTACTAGTCAAGGAAGAATGGGCGAAAAGGAACTGGTTAGTTATTAAGATGTTAATCATAAAAAGATTAATTAGATATTTACAAGTTGGTGCATAAACATGCAGTTTAGATATATATATATATATATATATATATATATATATATATATATATATATATTCTTTAACTACGAATAGATCATTTTATAAAAAGTAAATTTACAAATTTGTATAGTTTGATGTGATATATCATATTATAAAATTATTTTTATTGTAAAATAAATCTAACGCGCGTATCACATTAAATTAATTAACCACGTTAGTTTGTGAATTTATTTTTAAGAAATATTTTTGTTAGTGTAATTAGCTAGCTCTTCTCGTATTATCAATTAACCCATGGGTACTAGCTAGAAGGTGGACGGAACTCCAATATTATGCCATGATCATCACGATCATGAGTAGCTGTTTTGCTTTGGGGTGGAAGTGTGGAGCGAGTGGGAGGCAGGGGCCATGCCGACTTTAAGCCAACAATTTCATCATGATCATCTATTGTTAAAAGACATGCATGATCTGCCGTTGGTACTTAGGGGAGAAGCTGGGGCCCTGGCATCAAGACATATATGATGTTTGAGACATGTCTTGTTTTGTTAAATTAAAGGCGCATGATCATCTATAATTGACAAAATGAATACAAATGAAAAGTGGGACAACTGATCCAGTACGTACATTTTCTTATATATATATATATATATATATATGCATCGCATCTCTCTGATCTATCTCTCTCAAAATTATCAACTTCTTCTTTTTTGGCTTTATTCATATATATACACCTTTTTCTTGTATGTGTGTGTGTGCGTGTGCGCGTGTGACTCAATACTCAATAGGCCGATTAGCTAGATACATTAATTCTAGTCAAATTAAAATTAAGTCTCCGATGCACTTGAAAAAGTGTATCTTTTAATTTTCTCACTAATTTTATGCACGCTTTGCAATTTTCATTTAGTTCATGTTGATCGTACTGATGATCATGGCAATTAGGGGAGTTGAGATTTTCAATATATATATAGATATTATATGTCATATTGTATGTCTCTAATTATAACGAAATAAGATGTAGAGAATAGTAGACATTAATTCCCCGTAATATATATATGTAGTACTGAGAAAAAATAAAAAAGATAAGTGAGATACATATATATAGTAGTACATAACCAAGCTTCTAGATCGATCGGTACTGATCAGAATATTAATGCATGCATGCATGCATTTTCTATAATTTATTTACAAAAACCATACATATAGCTAGCCTGATCTAGATCATATATATCCCTGATTATATATAATGATCATTAAAGCCACGCATATAAATATATTATCAACAGCTAGCTCGCGCTCCAACGTTTTTTTCAGAGTCGAAACTATAGTGGCTATAGTCGGCCTGATGATGATCATGATCATGATCTGCAGTACGAGCCGCTTGTTGTATTGTGCTAATTGGTGAGGAGGAATTCTTAGAAAACCACCGAGACCAAAAGAGATAGTTGAGGAAGTTGAGGAAGCTAAGGGCTGCCAACAGCCAGTAGAAAAGGTCTAGCCTGTCCTTGTTTAAATCATTTTCATGGAGCCAACCACCATTTGAGGAAGTAGTACTTGAGGTGATCTTATTCACCATGGAAACCAGTAAGGAGCTCAGATAGAACCCAAATGAGTATGAGCAATAAGTCATGGCTGTTAAAAATGCTTGCATCCCTTTCACGGGTTGTTTGTAAAAGAACTCAATGAGACCGACCGCCGTAAACATTTCCGATAGTCCAAAGATTAAGAACTGAGGAGTTATCCAGAAAATGGATAAGGTTTTTTCAAAGCTTAATGCGGCATCTCTTCTCTTTTTCTCCATTATGGCAGCCGAAACCATGGAAAACGTAACAGAAAACAGGCCAAAGCCTATTCGGTTTAAGGGGGCGATTCCAGAGTCGTGGCCGGTGAATTTTCTGGCAAAAGGGACAAATAAAGTGTCATAGAGAGGGACTACAAAGATGAGCATTATGTATGGGATGGATTGAAGCGAAGCCGGTGGGATATGGAAGCTGGATGTTCCGAGACGCGTGTCCATTGCACTTCCTTGTTGGACTGAGAATGTTTGGAGTTGAGCTAAAATGGTGTTGAAAACGATGGTGCATGCAAAGATGGGAACCACTGAGATCAGAATTTTCACTCGCTGCACTTGCGTAACGGAGCACAATCTCCATGGGCTTTCCTTTATATGAGCCCCATCGTGCTGGATTTTGATGCAAGCCTTGTCCAAGAACCTGATGATCATATATAAATATATTATTATTAAAGTAATATTACGCATAGGTCTATTTAGAGACTGCAATACAGATATAAATAATTTTATATTTAAATTTTTTTTAAATTATTAAAATATTTCTCTAAAAATGATTTTTTTTTCTTTAATAAAGGGTCTGTACATGCAATTCCCACTTGAAAACTGTAAATAAAATTTCTCTTATTTTATTATTATTATATTTTTCGTCCGGTCATTAATTATAAATATATAATTATTAGCAGCCAGCTAGCTTGACTTTATATATATATATATATATATTGTAATAATTCGTAAACCATGTATATATATATGACTGACAAATAAATTAACATCACAAAAATAAATAAATTGATTATATATGTATATATTTTTGTAAGTTGGGGCCATTAATTTGGCCACTCCACTGCATATATCATTCTTGAGCTGATCTCTCAAGGCAAATGAAAAGGGGAAAATAATTGATGGATGATAAGTAGCTAATTATTATTATTGTAATATATCAGAAGGAGAGAGTGGCCGGCCTTCTAATATTCCAAATTAATGAACTGATGGACAGATTGAAAAGTACTGCATGCTCATCATCTTATCCTAAGTACTCATGTTATCGTATTTAATTAATTAATTCGTTTATGATTTGAAAGTTTGAGAAGATCGAGTAAAGTTGTCATGATCAGATCATAATAGACGTACGTAATTAGCTGTACTACTACTGCTACTGAAACAAAATTAAATAACAAGCATGAAAAAGAAATTACATGTACATCATGATCATCTAATTATTTCAAATTAAATATATTATACCTGAACTTTTCGGTGTGAATTAGGACACTACTGCCAGCATCAGAAGACAAGCTAACGTTATTTGGCACAATATTAATGTTTTGGCTTCCGTGAACCATTTGTCTGTTAGATGGACAAACCTGCAGCTTTCTCTTCGAAATTGCAGCCACAAAAACCTGAAAAAAGGAACATTATAGAACAGACAAACACAAAAGTTCAAATTTAAAAGAGGAAAAAGAAACGGTAAAATATTGAATTATATAATGAGATACGTAAAGACATAATGCATGTGGATGAGCCGGCTTGATGGCCATGTGAGCTTGCATATATATTATTATAGCACTTTTGTTCATCTCTCTCTCTCTCTCTCTCTCTCTCTCTCTCTATATATATATATATATATAAACAAATTAAGTTGCATCCATAATCGGCAGAACGTAACAAGATGTTCAAAGCCCCCCACCACCCAAAAAATTACAAAAAAAAAAAGACCAAAACCTTAATTATGAAACCACTAAAATACAAATACTCCTTAATTGGCACATTTAGGAAATACGCTCTAAACAATTAATACTTCATATTCATGGGAATGATAAATACATATATGTATACACACACGATGATCGATCTTTACGTACACATGCATGCATTAATTAGCAATATCAAAACGAGTCGAATATTATACTCATACTCTACCATGAGGTTATAATAATTACCTATACAAGTCACCATATACGGAGATCACTTTAGAGGATGCCTACATAAAAAGAATTAAAAGGAAGGGAAAAACTAAAAAAAAAAAAAAAGAACATAAAGCTGGAGAGCAGAAAAGAGCACATGATATATAAGACGAAATATTACGTACTTGGGCAAAGGGTGTGAAAAGGCTTCCTTGAGGCGGTTTGTTCCGGTAAAATAAAGTACCAGAAACCAAGCTGATTAGTCCCATGGCCATAGCAGCAGCCGAGATTCCAAAGCCGACATCCATCCCGGAATGAGTTTGGACCCAGACAAGAACTGTTAGGGCAATAAGTTCACCCACTGAGAATGCAAAATAGGCAGCATTGAAGTAGGCGGAGAGCTTCTTGGATTGCTTGGGATTATCTTGGTTGAACTGGTCAGCCCCATAAGCAATCATGTTGGGTTTAACACATCCACTCCCTAATGCCACCAAGTAAAGTGCTACAAAGAATATCAAAGCTTTCAAGCCCTTTGCTTCCAAACAGTTTTCTCCATCAGATAGCATGTTACACGGGGATGGCTTTAACTGGGGAAGATGAGCCTGAACTGAGAGTAATATGAAACCCTGTAAATTCAACAAAAAAAAAAAAAAAACTCAGCATGTAAAATCATGCATACTCTCTCTCTCTCTCTCTCTCTCTCTCTCTCTCTCTCTCTCTCTCTCTCTCTCTCTCTCTCTCTCTCACACACACACACACAATATTCACAAACTGTTATCAAGTCAAAATTCTACTGTCCTTTTAAATTGGAAGGAAATATACAGCAGTGCAAAAACCAAAATGTCCTTAGAGGAGAAAAAAAAAAGGGGGCCATCAACAGTGAGCTCCAGACCAAGCCCAGTCCTCGCAAACCCCTATTCTAGATGCCATTGTCATTGGGCCATGCAGTTTTGATCTATGCTTCCTTCATAAAGTAATTTGCTGATTTTGAACTTAGATCAGCTACTTGTGTTTGTGTCCGGCCAGGTTGATGAGAAGCTAGAGAGGGAGGCAAAAAGAGAAAAGTTGGCATGAGATAAACACTTACAGAAAGTTCAATAAAACCAAAGATGAGCATTGTCCAGAAACTTCCAAGATAAGAATCTGAAAGATAGCCGCCAAGGAGCGCCAGGAGAAAGACAGTTCCAACAAAGTTTGTCACTATGTTGGCAGACTTGGATAAAGAGAAGTGCATCTCGTTAATCAAGTATGTTATTAAGTTGTTCCCAACTGCGGCTATGGCCATTATCTCAAAAGCTTGCAGCCCTGAAAATAATCGCATACATGTAGTACTGTATGATGAAAAGGCATTGCAATAACAAGTACATAAGCAAATTTAGAGAGATCTAGAGAGAAAGAGAGAGCAATAATATATTTAGTCAAATAAAATACAAAACCAAAAGTTAATCTCCGATAATATTGTTAGAAGCACAAAATATACAATCTAATATGCCCATACTTGAAAGTACTGTGTGTCCTATCAAAAAAGAAGTAATGTGTGTGTATACAAGTACACGTCCATAGAAAAGCATGAGACATGATCAAAATGAGCATACATGAAAATCAGCATCTGACATTAATCAGTTATAAGACCACTAAACCAGATTTCAAACACGACAACGTACCGATCGACCATTTAGTACTATTCGATCAAAGAGTACTGTAAAAGTGACAAGATATCAGAAAGATTGTTCAATATATGATCATAGATGGAAGGTTAGAACTTCTACTTGATCGATCACTTTTAACAGGAGTAGTACTACCGTAATATATTATCATACTGAAAGCTTTACTCACGCACAGAGAGAGAGAGAGGGATATATACCAAGGACAAAAGCAGCAGCTCTTCTACCACCATGTTTGCCGGGGCTGGAGAGTCTTCCTCTCCAATCAACCATGGTCTCTTCACCCACTCCAGACGTTTCCATTCTCTCTCTCTCTCTCTCTCTCTCTCTCTCTCTCTCTCTCTCTCTCTCTCTCTCTCTCTCTCTCTCTCTCTCTCTCTCCAGGCCCCTCCCGTGCCAAAAGCTATCAAAGGAGAGTGATAGGATTTGCTAGCTAGAAGGGTGGGAATTGTGGTTTTGTTCTTACTCTATATATGCTGAATTCTGAGGCAAGTGAGGTGGGTTGTTCGATCTACATGATTTATAAAGCCAATATCCCCGGCTCTCAGATTTTGTGCAAAATGAAAATTCCTGCGGAAATTCTAAACCCACACGGCCTCACGCACAATGCTCACGTGGATAACACTTGCACCAGAAAAGGGATAGTGTTGTTGTGCTTTTCCGTGTGATGTTGAAACCTATTTACACACTGGCGAAATGAAGCGTCTGGGTTAGCATTTGTGGGTATAGTTGACATGTGGAGTTGCCTTTTGGTGGTCCACAGGCATGCACCGAACGATAGAGCTTGATATCTCGAGGTCCTGATCGATTTTTCATATATATATATATATATATATCCAGAATATATATATATATATAATTCCAATTTACTTTTCTTATTTTATTTAATTTTTGTTTTGTGATAATTATTAGATTAAATGTTACATGAATTATAAATTATCATTACAATTATATATATAGCTACGGACATGCATGACAACATATGATGATGATCAATTTGTCACAATATATCATTGTCTAATTTGGTAATATATATTATCTTTTTTAAAAAATTTGGTCTTGTTTATATTATTAATCTAAGCTGCCATCTTTTAGTGGCTCTCCTGATCCTTGACAGATGATCATAACCATCAATTAACCATCAACCTCGACTTTTAGTTTATTACGGCCTGTCTAATTTGACTCCTTTTTTTTTTTTTTTCCAACACATGCATGCATGCCCTAATTTTGACTCTTGAGGGCCGCGCTCGGGTTGAAAAGTTACTTTCGATAAAAGAAAAGTTTTTTTGCTCTCTCTCTCTCTCTCTCTCTCTCTCTCTCTCTCTCTCTCTCTCTCTCTCTCTCTCTCTCTCTCTCTCTCTCTCTCTCTCTCAAGTACTTAAGCAAATTTTGTAAAGTTTCTCGTGATCACCAACGTACAAATTATTGATATAACTGATCTATCATAAGCTATGGTGGAAAATCTAGTTAATTAGGTCATGCTGATCAACAAGATCGATCTTTCTATAGAATTACTTAATGAAAAAGTTTAGTTGCAAGTACATTTGTGCATCAATTTATTGTGATTAGTCAAAAGTAAATTTTATTAAAAACAATGCTAATTTAAATTTTAAGTATGAAAGAATCAGTATTGATACACAAATCAATACGCGACTTTGCTTGTATGTAGCAAAACTCTTAATTAATTATGTTCAATTTAGCGTTGATGCTTTCCCAAAATTTTACTCATCAGTCATACATCACGTATACACATGTTATGATAAAAGAAAAAATAAATAAAAGTCGGTGTATAGTACTGTAGGGTTATTGAATAGAATTTTTCATTATAAATATTATTGTAACTAGGCGTCCAATAGCAATATTGATGCAATTAATATCTCTTAATTTGCTACTTTCAAATAATTTAGACTTTAAGAGTACTTATATATATATAACTTCAATGTTAATTGATGATCTATAGTACTTAACATGAAGCACATATCAATTAAGTTTTAGTAATCATGCATGTATAGAATTTAACAGCTGCTTAATTCGAATATTCAAGTGATCAAGATTACTACATGAAACTTATAATAGATAATTAAGAGCCATTTAATTGTTTTATTTCCCCAATTAATGATCTTTTGGGAAAATTATTCTATCATCACTAGCTATAGCCCTATATTTAATTCAGTCCACATGCATTCAGCTCCTCAGCCTCCTTGTCATATCATTTATTATATATAGTTATACTGATTTTATAATATAAATTCTCGATCTGCGTTAATTATTGTCTAATTTAATTAGAAGGTAACTACATCCAAAAAGAGTACTGCTCACCGATACTTTGTTTAATATATATGTAGGACCATATATATAATTGTTTGGCATGATAATTCTCTACATTTATAATATATAGTCACAAGAATTAAATATGAACAACATTATTAGAAAAGGTTAAAAAGGGTCCTAAAAAAGTGATCTGTGTTATAAACTATCTTGAATTGTATGACCACATTTAGCTAGCCGTCAAATGCATAGTGCTAGTCGTCAAATGCATAGTGCATAGTGCTAGCATAGTGAGCTAGCTGTCAAAAGCATAGTCCCATTTGTACTCCTATATATATATATATATCGTTGAATCCTTTAAGGAATTCATAAGTTTGATAATAGATCAATAAGAGAATCTCATCTCTCGCTCTCTCTCAATCTCTTGAAACTCTCTCTTTATTTTGATTGATTCACAACACGTTATCAGCACGAGCTGAAAATTCTTCCACCTACTCCAACAATCCTCTTCGTGCTTCTGTCCTCCTCCTGGCCAAAAGAGATCTTGACCAACCCAAGTGAAACAGATTAGAGCGTGAGAATGAAGAATGCCGGTAACAAGGACGAACATGCCGCCAGATCGGTGGATCTGGGCGGAATTACGGGCAAATCTGAAGCCCATCTTCTTCGAGAAACGGAGAGACCACCAACAACGTCCGTGCGCGAGTTCTCTCTGGATGCGGTACTGCCGTGACACATGGTCTCGATCCGGTGTTAGCTGTGGAGTATGTACACAGCCAGATCCTGAGGATCAGAGAGGAGGACTCGTACCTCGGCGAGGATTTCAACCTCAACGTCAGTGATTTTCAGGTCCTCTTTATGTAGATTATTGCTCTGCTTATTACTCCAAAGTAGTACAAGCCTATTTTTACGTTTACTTTTGCGTTTTTTTTCATTGAGGTTTCGTTAGCAAAATAGCATACTTGTAAAGAAATGATTTTCCGACGGAGACAGTAACATCAACTTCGAGGAGGACCGAATCGTACTCCACCAGATCGATCACCTGATGCGAACAAGAACCTGCAGTTTAATCTCAAACTCTTTTTTCTCTGACAAACTTCTAGATTTGGACAGGATCCCTTCGTTCGAGCTAAACAGAAAATCCAGATATATACTTTTATCGTTATGAGTCCCAGAGTAGAGAACTGTGGTCAGTTCTAGAATCTCGATTTTTCAATCCTCACAATCTCCGTTTACTAGTCGTTGTATCTTCTTTTCCTGCTTGTTTCTCGGACAAGAACTCAATGATAGAGAGGCAAGACAGTACAGGTGTAAACAAAATCAGATTTTGGAGTGACACAAATTAAAGAGGTTTGAAAAGTCTTTGGAAGGGGGAGACAACACGTTATCATATTTTGAGGTTGAAAAAGTCTATGGAGGTGGTTTGTAAGGCTACCTACTTTTCTCACATTATTATATCTTGAAAAAAAATAATAATAATAGAAACCATTAGTCAAAATGACATGACAATTATAAAGGAACTTATTTATTAAAGTTGTATGAAGGTTCTGATAATTTTAAAGTCAGTGATCTTCAACTTCAAGTAAATTTTTAATATATTATTTACAATTGTTGAGGTGAATATTAATGATTATATTCATTATTATTACTTGATAAATTCTATGTTTATTCACATAATTTATATACAAGTTTTATTTATTTATAATTGTTATAAATTATTGATGATATGATTTATCTGAGCATGGAAATGGAGCATCCCTGAAGGATCGCCCTAAATCATTATGATTTATGCACCTGAAGTTGCATAATTGAAATTGTGGAAAGAATATATATTTGAATGAACGTCTCGAATGTGCTCCTAAAGTAGCAATATCGAGTATGCTCTTGAAGTAGCAATATGAAATGCAAACGTTCACAATATATTCTAAATTTATATCTGATCTTTCAGTAACTGAGCAAAATAATGAGCTTTTGATAAGAATCATTAGTCACGTCTTACTAGATCTACATCATTCCCTGAAGTGAATGATTATAAAGTTATATCATTCTATTCCTTGAAGTGAAAAGAATGATGCGTTTCATTCAAAGAAACTAAGAGATTAAACGTGATAATGAATATCTTTTCGGGTCAGAAACTCGTATTGGAAAAGCTGTAAGCTTTCTCTTTGAGATGATATTATACAAATTATTGAATCAAATATTATGATGCATCAAAAAGTGATATGATTCAAAATATTTGTATCTTTTCATGGTTATCTTGATCATCCAAAAATCAATTACGATAAGTCGAATGATTTTCATATGGACGTCCATAAAAGAACCAGAAGATTCTTTTACTATAAAGTCTTACTACCAGAAGTGGAAAGAAAAATTTGCCAGAAGCAAATAAGATGAAATAATTCGACGTTATCTTGATTATCATATGTGAACCAGAAGTTCAGATGATAATTAAATTTTGGATGCAATAAGATAAAAATGTCTCATATTCTAGCTGCTAAAATCCCAACGAGGATTGAAGTCCCTGTAGGATAATTAAGAAATTCAGCAGTCTAAAGACATGTTTAAAGGCATGTGAGACGTATTGATATAAAAGATAGAGCATCTCAAAAGAGAAAAGCACAAATAATTTGGTGCTCCTGAAGAGGCCATACCCACAGAACAAGCAATAAAGTCCATCCAAATTTTCTGTATAAAATTCTCCTATATAAACTCTTAAAGAGTATAAATCTCCTGAAGAGTGCCTCCTGAAGAGGTTTTTCATGAAAATGTCTTCCCTTGAAGAGGGACAGGTACCTGAAAATAACGAGATTTCGTTACATTTCATGAATAATGGAAAAATTATGGATAGAAATAAAATCATTGTCGACAACGTATTTCCATATGAGATGGCAATTGACATTACCAGAAGTAATGGAGAAAGTGAATAAAAAATCATCGAAGAATACGACGTAAAATATTGGCCAAATTTGAAAGAAACAATTCCTGCAGAATTGATTCACTAATAAAATATGATGTATCGGGACTTATAGTCCAAACACCTAAAGAGGTGATGCTTGTTGAATGTCAGTGGGTATTTATGGAAAAAAATAAAAAATGTGATATATAAATCACGAGTCAATTTCTCAATTCCTGCAGAATTAATATCACTAAGTAAAATGTGATAAATATGGACTTGAAGTCCAAACACCTAAAGAGGTGATTTTTGTTAAATATCAGTAGATATTTATATACATGATATAAAAAGCCTGAAACTTTTAATATGAAAATGTGATATAGAAATCACAAGTTAGTTTCTCAAAAAAACAATATTGATATGATTTTAAAGTGGTTGAAATCATATTAAGATTTTTATTAGCTTGAAAGTTGCCGAGAATTTGGATATGCATGATTAACTGCATATTTATATGGATCATTGGATCATGATATATATATGAAAATCCCTGAATGATAGAAAATGTCTGAAGCTTCTAATATGAATACATATGGAAATATGTATTCTATCAAGTTTCAAAGATCCTTATATGATCTAAAGCAATCCAAACGCAAATGGAAACAAACTATTATTGCAGTGATTTAAATGTCATTGAGGCTCCAGAAGAGCTCATGAAAACTGCACATATTTGAAATATAAATCTGAAACCATTGCAGCTTCAAGGGGAAGATGGATGATGTTATTAGTCATGAAATACCATCTTTTAATACAATTAATATTTCAGATTCATATTATGGGTCTGATAAGAAGTGTGCATTATTAAAGAAGAAATAAAAGGGAGCACACATAATATCTACCAGATGATAAATACACAAATATGAATATTTGTGAAATAATTATTTTATTATCTTGAAGCAAAAATTACAGAAATTTAAGGCACTTTGCCTCATTTTTCAAACGCTCTTATTCTTCAAGAATCTGCATGGCATCCCTATCTAAAGGGGTGGGCAATCGAAAAGAAGATTTAAGCAAGGATTTTAAATTCCTATTCTCTTGCTTTATTGATTCTATCTTCATGTTTGACTCCAGAAGAAGTCGCTGAAGTATAGCAATATTCTCGTGGAGATTGTCAACTCCACAAGTTCTAGATTGCAGTCTCTGAGAAAATGCGACAATGGATGATAAGTATCGGGTACCGAGACTCACAAGCTCATAGATAGCTTCATTATCTGACCTATAAGTCAGATCATTATATTGCATGATAGCACCTGTGGTAGAAGCAGGAACAGCTGATGAACGAGGTGCAGAGTACCTCATATATTGGCCATGAGAAGATCGTTGAGCCATTGTAGGATAAGAATACAGAAAGAGATTGCAGAGTAAAAATGTAGTATGATTACAGAAAAATGAAGAAGATGAGATGCGAATGAAGATGAGCTGAATATCTCTTTTATAGAGAAAATTATGATACAGCATCTCTCGTGAAGTAAGAGAAAAGAGATGGAATATAGCTTCATAACTCTGCGGCGTCTGACAGCACGCTTGACAGCTGCGGTGCCTGACAGCACGCCTGACACCTACAGAAGAGTTGAAAATCCGCGGTGCTTGTCTGATCTTAAAAGGCTGGCCACCGTTTTTTTTATTGAAAAATGAGGTTAGCGGTTTAATGTTGATGAATTCTCCACTAACTGTGTTATTTATAAGAACTCCAGAAGAGTACAACTACAGAAGAGTAGTGATGAGCAGAAAGATCCAGTTGTGATTATTTTATCAACATGGATCAAGTCCACAGTTAGTTGGATGTACAGATGCAAGTTATCTTTCAGATACACACAAGAAGATCATTGCAATTCATGAGAAGAAAGTTGAAATTGATATCAAGAAGGTACGGTCAAGTAAAAATCTAGCAAATTTATTCACTAAAGCATTACCAATTGCAACATTTAAGAAGATTATGTAGAACATTGGAATGCGGAGGTTTGAAAACCTGTTATCATGCACTTTTCAGGAAAAGTAATGTCTTGAAGACTTGTGCTGATTGTACTCTTTTTCCTTCGCTAAGGTTTTATCCCACTGGGTTTTCCTTTGCAAGGTTATAATGAGGCAATCCTAAAGCACTCGACGATACACATGAATACTGTACTCTTTTTCCTTCGCCATTGGTTTTTTTCCACAGGGTTTTTCCTTGGCAAGGTTTTAACGAGGCATATTCTTTAAATATGGTCATCCAAAGGGGAAGTGTTATAAACTATCTTGAATTGTATGACCACATTTAACTAGCTGTCAAATGCATAATGCATAGTGCTAGCATAGTGAGCTAGCCGTCAAAAGTATAGTCCCCTTTGTACTCCTATATATATATCGTTGAATCCTTTAAAGAATTCATAAGTTTGATAATAGATCAATAAGAGAATCTCCTCTCTCGCTCTCTCTCAATCTCTTGAAACTCTCTCTTTATTTTGATTGATTCACAACTATTTGTATATAGTTATATATAACTATATATATATTGATATATTTATCATTCACGCGTGAGTAATCAATAGACTACAATTGGAGCTATTACTACTTTAAATTGGTTGAATATATATAATTAATGTATAGAACTCGATCGATCCTTAAATCCCAGCCACTACTTAATTAGTTTCGAATTAAGAAATAACTTAAAATATCTTTTTCTTAGAAATCATAAAGGATCTAAATTCAAAGCTGTTGCCCAAATGACTGACACAAGAGATGGGTGAATTGAGTTGTATTTAAAAATTAATAACTATAAATCAAATACACAATATAAAATATAAACAAAATACAGATCAGCAATAAATATAAAAATTAATAAGGGTAAGAGAGAAACAAACTCAATATATTAACGAGGTTCGGCCCCACTGCCTACATCCTCGCCTCAAGCTACAACTTAAGGATCCTCAAATTCACTATTTAACCCCATTCAAGTGAGAATAGAAACATATTATACATTTGAACAACATCGCTATAAAGGATCCGTGTAGAACACCCTCTACACCTGCAATCACCTTACACATGATGATTTAACTATTCCATGTGTAGAACACTTTCTACACGCACAAAGTTTATACAGACCATTTTACTAATACAAGAGCTAATAGTGGGTAGGTTATCAGAGAACACTTATCAATTAGTAAAATAATAACAATACAGTGCAAACTATATATATCTCAAAATCAATAAGGATTAAGGCTCAATGCTTAGAGAAATGAGAATGAAAGCTTTGAATGAATGTTGTATACTCTTGGTGTTGTAAATTTGAAGTTCTCAAATAATCTATTTATAGGCATATGAGACTTCATATTCAAATTTAAAAAAATTCACATGTCAAAGACAACATCATTCACTTTTCAAAAAATTTAAATAAAAGTTTCTTCATTTGTCAAAGACAACATCACTCACTTTTCCAAAATTTCAAACCTAATCTTTTTACTTTTCACATATGACAAAAGAAGTACACTTAACTTTTTAAATTTTTCAAACAAAATCATCTACCTTTTACATAAGTCAAAAACAGCATCAATCACTTTTGAAAATATTCAAATAAAGCATGCACATCTGAAAGATGACAATCAATCATTTTTAATATTTTCAAAATTTTCAAACAAAATATCTACCTTTTGCATCATAAGTCAAGAAGAGTATCAATCATTTTTAAAAATATTCAAATAAAGCATGCACATTGAAAGATGACAATCAGTCATCTTTAATATTTTTAAAATTCAAACATTTAATCATGTCATATATATGTAAAAGATAACAATTAATCATCTTTCAAAATTTTCAAATTTAATTTTTAAAATATTCATGCACATGTGGAAAATGTATTTTAATACTTTATGATAAAATATTAATTTTAAGTCTTAATCCTAATTTCAAATTTTTAATAGATTTACAACATTACTCTATGAGATTTAATGTAAACTTATTTCCTTGTTGCTTATGCTCGGTTCCTTGATATGTTTGACTCGATTGTTTAGACAACTTGAATTTGAGATTCCTTTATTTTTTGAATTTATTTGTTATAATAAAAATTTATATGTAGATATATAATTACACGAAACTTGAAATCTTATATTCAACAAAAGTTGACTAATAATTTGAAAATCTAAAATATTGTACTTAATTTATGATCAAGAAATTCAGTCGCTCTTAGAAATCAAAAAGTTAGTTTTACGACTGACGACTGATCATTTCGTGGCAAAATGTTATTTATTTATTTTTTTCACAGAAGTTGTTTGTAACATCAGGTAAGTTTTTTTCACCAGCTTATGTCTTAGAAAAGAACTATGAGAAATGGAAAAATTTGTTGTAGAGAGGTAACAAATTAATTAAATAAATAGATTTATAGAAAAAGTTGGAGGTTAGTTTGGAATTTATAATTAGTAGGTGTGGTCTGGAATGCGCGCGATCGCTTGGTGAAAGATGATGAATGATGATGATTTTTTAATTGGTTTGTATATATGGTGCAGTGCACTGTACGTGACGTGCTTGTTATAATGCAATGGTTTGGTGTGGGCGGAAATAAAGACAAGGAAACAAAGTCAAAAAGCTTGTCGGTCGACGTTGAAAACGTCTACAGTAGTATATAAAGATGATCATGTTCAATGTTTTTTTTTTTTTTTTTTTTTTTTTTTTTTTTTTTTTTTTGCATTATCACAATATTGCTTTTTGGTCGTGTGTGGTTTTTATGATCAATTATTTTTCATGAATTAATGTATAACATGCAAGCTAATTAATTAAGGCGGGGCATTATAATTAATCAATATTTTGTTTAATTGCAATCTAATTAAATATATAAATCCCGTGAAAAAAAGTAAACATGAGTTAATTAATTATATATAACACCAATGCACATGCATGATCGATCAGTATTAATATATAAATATATATATAATTAATACTTTGTGTGAATTAAGTACTACGCGATCACATGATGCATGATGCCTCCATCCTCAAGTACGTACGGCACATGCACGTACCGTACGTGCATATATATACAGACGCAGTACTCTCTCTAATTTGACGCGCTCGCGCTCCTCGTCGAGTTTATAATTTGATTGGCAGTATATACCCCTTCTATGATCTATATATCCCTCGATCGATCTACTCGTTTCTCACATCGATCACATGATCGTTTTGCTTTCTATTTTTGCATAGGCATAATCGATGCAATTAGTAAAGAGAAAATGAACTAGCTAGCTAGCTGGGATGATCAGTATTAAAAAACAAATTAATTAATTAAGCTTTTATAAGTTTTTGTGTTTTCATGATCACCTTTTTATCGAAAGATATTTACTTTTGTGTCACGCAATTAGTGTATATTCACTTTGTATATGGATGTACAGGTGGCAGTAATACATAGGGTTGTCGGCAAGGTATTAAGTCAAAGTTGATCGATCGAGACCATTCTAACTTATATATAAGACATGATATACATATGACATTATCTGTTAAGGTACAAGGGAAAGTGTTTTGTGCATAAAGCGGGAGACAAAGTGGAGACAGATCCAAGTACCAGTGTCTCCATTTGAATCCTAAGTGGATATATCCCTACCTACACACACACACACAAATTAATATTGAGATCGATTCAATGGACCGCAAATATTGTAAAATATTGAAGGTTGAGTTGAAATTAATTTGGATTACCCGCTTGATCGAAGTAGTAGTAGTACGCATGCGTGACTGAATTAAACTGATATATTATATCCAACACATTAGGCATATTTCCACTCCACAAACTTCGCTCTAATTCATGCTGATCAAGGGGAAGATGGCAGAATAATGTTGATGTATATATATATATATATATATCTCCTTTCCTTTTTCTATTTTTTTTCCCGAGAATTATAAACGTATATATTTAGCTGTCATCATTTTTAGAATGAACATATATATATATATATATATACACACATATATTATGATATGAAGATCGACTCCATTGCCTTTCTGTCGGCAAGACCCTATATAATATGATTATATTATATTATATTCTATGCCGACGTTTCCACGAATAAATATGAGAAAGTTTAATTCATCATATAACATATATACATGCTCTGCACGCGTCACTACTCCAACTCTTTGTTGTCTGTAAATATATATATATATATATATATTGTGATCAGCCTTCGTCAACCTAAATATAAAATTATATATAAAGTCAAATTTAGCTTGAAGCTGTTGGACAAAACTCAACCATATATATGATATGATATATGCACCTTTAATTTGTGAAAAAGCAAATTACATAAATGTGTTCGAAGAGTATTAGTACTTATAAAAAGGTTTCATTCAACACACCAATTAAATGATTTTAATGAATTTCAAACACCCGGGCGGCCCCTTCATGAACGGTTGATCACTAATATAAAGTCAAAAGGGCATTACTTTCGAAGTTGGGCAGCCGCACGTACTCCAAATTAAGGGTTCTTATAACTCCATTAACTCTCTCTCTCTCTCTCTCTCTCTCTCTCTCTCTCTCTCTCTCTCTCTCTCTCTCTCTCTCTCTCTCTCTCTCGTGGAGCTTAATTTTCCGGCCACTCACTTCCCATCGATGATCTCTTTCTTGTTTAGGTCAACCATTCACACAACTAATGCATCATTAACAAAAACTTTAGACCATTTTAGAAATTAAGGTTTATCCTTATGATCACTATCAATATATAGAAGTCTAATATATTTTAAGATCGATGGATGCTCATGAAATTGACGAATCTTGTGTCTCAAATCTTCTTCAATTCAAATTTGTAGGCTTCAACTTTAGGCTTTTAGAGATGAGAGACTTGATCTACACGTTTGTAGCTCTCCACTTAACTACATTTAATTCTTTAGGCCGGTTTAGAAAAAGGTAAATAGTAATGCTAAAAATTTCAAGAAGGAAATTAAATAACAATATTATATATATGGTGAAAATGGATGATTGACTTACCTCAGAAGAAAGAGAGTTGAAATTGGAAAATTTTCCACTTAGTAGAGACATATAAAAGTACCTTTAAATTAGGTGCACTGACCCAAAAATAATAACCAAGGTTCCAGAGAGAGATAGAGAGAGGAGAGAGAGAGTTGGTAAACTTGCACTACCACATGCATTACTTTGAGTTGGTAGACTTTTTTGAATCAACACTACAGTAGACAGCGAAGAATACGGCACCAAAATGCATTTCCACTTCCCTTCTGATTTGTCAACTTTCATCGATCGATGCCTGCCCTATATTATTTATCTAAAACCACCCAAATCTCACTTATTTCCTATATATATATATACATATAACTGATTGATTGCTTACATCTCCACAGCTTCAGGTTTTTATGGTCATTCCCATAATGATGGCCTCAGAGATCAAACTTGTTAGATTCCTAAAACCTTCTGAAGTGATACTTGTATTAATTCTTCTTTTCTTTTTTCTTAATTTCCTAGAAAAGGGCGAGGGAGCAATGGTTACCATACTGGCGTGGCGCCATAGATAGGGGCCCGCCCCCACACTCGAAATGAATCCTAAAGTCACGCTCTGCCATACTTTCCCTACAAAAAAACAAATGCTTTCAAACATCATCACACAGAATCAATGGCCTAACTAAACATCTTTGCCACTTTTGAGTTACTGTTGCTGCATAAAAGCATAACAAGAAAGATTTAACTGAATCCAAGGAATGGAAAAACCAACATACAAAGCACAATGATGCCATCGCACTTACACTCCACATGACCGCCCTCTTTTTTCTATTTGGGATTCATTTTGTCCAAATACCTAGGTCAGCCACCTTTGTTTCTTTTTCTTTCTATTAAACCTTACAATTTTCTTCTTTTTCCAGCTTTCAATTTTTTTTAATAATTTTGAAATTTCTAAACCGCGTGAGTCCGCGAGTCCTGACCTGCCATATGTCAGATTTTTGTTAGATAATTCAATAGAATACAAACCCAACAAGTTAATTGATAAAATTGAAAATCCAAGATGTAAATGAACGTGCAAAATACAATAAGCGTTAATGTACTTGACCTACCTCCCACCCTGCATGGCATCATGAAATTAGGAAACATGCACCTAATGTGCACAAAGCATATACCACCGTTACAACACTTGGAAAATTATGCGTCCACCTGAATGGTCAAGAGGTTATTTACAATTTATCAACTGCCTAGGTGAATTCTCACCGAATTTTATGCCATGAAGTCGATAGGATGCATACTTCATAAGAATACAAGCAGATGAAGCAAACCCCATGATCGATTTATTTCATCATACGAACCTTTAGTCAAACATACATGTGGGATTGTTCTGGGATATGTTGAATAACCTAGACAAAGATATGACTAGGTAGCAAAATCTACAAGTCTGGCGATTCATCCACGGGAAAGATCTAAAGTTCCAGATTTGGGCCAAAAAACTTCTTAAGATAGGGTTCGCCTGTTAAAAGACTCCACTGTTAAGTTGGCAGTGAAAGCTGGAATCGAGTTCAACTTCCTGATAAATATGTCCACCTGCAAGAAGACAGGCTTCCAAGATTGAACCAAACAAAAAAATGCAGAGAATCACATGAAAAACCAGACACAAACCAACAGTTTTGACCATAAATAAAATACATTTGGATAATTTGTAAGCCTACAGAAAACTCTCTTTTTCTGATAAGTAATACGAATTTCATTATAAGCACAAAAGACAGCAGTCCAAGTAAAAGGAGATGCCTACAGAAACTCTCAACCCATTATACACCATATTAACCAAAGCTAAATGATTCCTATAACTCATCTTCTAATTGGGGTTCAGGAGAGATGGAAGCAAAAGTACATATTTCAGATAGCACTTCCTTCCCCTTGATTCAACGCGAAAGGGGAAAAAACTAAATATTGAAATAGAAATTGGTTCTAGAGAAATATTTTCAGTAAAGCTAATGGAAGAGGCAGTCATATATTTTCTCTGATTATCAAAATTTTGCCACACAAACAAATGAAGGCTCAAGTAAAAAGCTTTTTTTTAGCAAACCCAGCCCCTCAAAATCATAGCTACTATAACTGTTGCTGAGGGATAATGACGGTTTCCACGTCAATTTAGTCAAATAAAACAGTTCACACACCTCTCATTGCATTGGAGTGATCCATTTCCAAAATCAGTTCATTGTGGGTGAGAAGTCTCAGGGCTTGTTTGGGTAATGAGATATTCTAAGATATTCTCAAAACTTCTCATAATTTCCTCCTAAACTCCACTCAAACACAAAACACTTTTCAATTTCAAATGTTCAACCTTTTCAATTAATCATTACCTTATCCAAAAACAAAATCAATACAACTTTCCCAAACTTCTAAACAAAACACAAAAAACAATACAACTTTTTCAAATTTCAAAACAAAAATAGTATTAAAAAGTTATATTCAAACAATTTTGTAACTTTATAATATTTTTATTCAACTTTTTTTCTTTTATTTCCCAAAACCCAATAAAACAACTTCACTCAAACCATTTCACCACTGTTTACAGAATTCTGAGACATTCTAGGTTACGTTGGGAGAGTGAGATGAGAATTGTTTGTTTTATATGAAAGTTTAAAATATTATATTTTAATATTATTATTGTTTTGGGATATGAAAAAGTTAAATTGGGATTTGAAAAAGTTGAATTGTTTATTATATTTTGTATGGAGATTTGGAAAAGTTGTAATGATGAGATAAAATGAGAATTTTGTGTTTGAACTTAGTGTCCAAACAAGCCCTCCGTGTAACAAAGAGAGAAATGAGAAGCATATATTCATAAAAATTGCAGGAAACACTAATCAAAAGAATTGTAGGAAACAAAATGCTTCATACCTGATGGGATATCTCAGGCTGAGAGGTGTAATCATTCGCCTGTTAGATTAAAAGAAAAAAAAAATTAGTTTCTAATTTCTACTAAAATGATATATATCAACATGAAACTTTGACACACTGGAGACGGGGAATGTGCTTGCACTGTTCCTTCCCTTCGACAAGAAGGCCTACTTCAAAAATGAAAACTTACAAAAATATTTTCGGTTGAAATGTTATGCAATATACAATTGCCACGTTTAAATGCAAGCAAAAATATAGTATTTTCTACAGACAGGACTCCCTTTTTTTTTTTGGACATAATCTATGGTATCCATTCCGAGATGGTAATAGCATTAGTAAAAGGCCAAAAGCAGATGGTTGCCTTTGTGGGACATTAGACACCACACCCCCATCTGCCCAGAAGACATCATCTTACCAAAATGATTGTATTCCCCGATTCATATTCAAATTCAAGTTTCTCATCATCGCCTTGTGCATATATAGACTGGAGAGTAAAACGAGTGACTGGTATTCCATTAGCACGCTGATGTTCATCCATTACAATCTGCAAACACGTCATCAAAGATCTGCTTAAAATTTTTACATTTCACCATAAGATAACTTCTATCCTAGTCAAGCGAGAACATTGACATGAATAAAGCACACAAGAATATATCTAAATATTTGCACTAGTATATATCAAAGCGTAACTTGCAGAACATTTTTTGCTAGTCAATATGGAGACAAAAGACTCGTAACCATTTCGATAATGGGAGCTTGAAACTACAGAAAAGGAATATAGATAAAAGTTACATTTTCCAGTACCCAGAAGTAAAAGTTTACTGAGTATCATACAATCATTTTCTTTACCACAATTTTTCAAACTTAAAACTCTTTTACCTTTCAGAAAAAATATGTAACACGTATATTCAGATTATATTAACTCGTCTTTCGGGTAAGAAAAAAAGGTTTTCAAAAAGAAAAGAAAAGCAAAGAAAGCAGTCATTATAAACGTTTAAAAAATAATAAAGTGCATTTTTGGTCATCCAACTTTCAACAATATTTTGATTACATCACTATGTTTCAAATTGTGACAATGCTATCCTGGAGATTCTAATGTTGTTTCAACATTACACAACCAAAATTGCAAACATGACATATCAACTAAGGGGGCAAATGCTAAACCCTCAAGTGGTCTGGAATAAAAGATGAAGAAAAAGAAGATGAAGGCTCACACGGAAGAAAGAAAAAGGTCCGAGGACCCAAAAAAACAAAAGAAAAAAAAGTGCAAAGGAAAGAAAAATTCGACCACAGGAGACCCTACATTCCACCATCCGATCATATCTACTTTACACATGTTTGTTTCCTTATTAAATAAAAATAAATAAATAAAAAATGTCGTTTCTTGAATCAGGTCAGGGAAAAGAGCACCAATAACCAAGAAAGAACCTGGCCTTTATCAGTTCATGTGTTCGCCCGAGAACCAAATCTAGACTCTTCATAACCAAACAAAGCACATTGAGATAATCTGGTCAGTTTCATTTTTAGGCTGACCAATCCCAAGTCACAACTTGCACCAACTGTAACAGAGAATTACAACACAACAAAAAAAGGGAGGCAACATCGCAGCATCACGAGAAAACATAAAGCAAAATGAGAAGGAAATAACATACCTTGTAACCAAAAAGTTCACAACATGCCCTCCTGAAAACTGAAATCCTATCCGCAAAAACAGTCTTGTATCTGTTGCACAGGTATGTTCAAATGTTTGGAATAGCTCATGTTCCAACACCGCCGCATAAAAATATATTTTCTCATGGTATTTACCTCTCTTCACGTTTTTCAAGAGTTGCAATTTGTTCTTTTAACTGTACTACCTTCCCAGATATGTAGGAATCCACCAATTTCCCAGCATTGCCTGAATAAATTAAAGATGGAACGAGGAAAAGAAATTAACTCATTGTGTAATGGTCTAAAGAAAAAAGTTAAGAAAATAACTGAAATCAATGAAGTAACCAATGTCTACTTATTAGACATCCTTTTTTAAGTAGTATCGACACTTTTATTGAAGAGCACAGAGGCTAGGACTGAGTATACAGGATGTATACAAGCGCAAAGGCTGGCCTGGTTTGGTTACACAAACCAAACCATCTCATCTCATATAATCATTACAACTTTCCCAAATTCCCATACAAAATGTAAGAAAAAAATTCAATTTTTCAAATCTCAAAACAAAAATAATATTAAAAAATTATGTTCTAACAATATTTTATTCAATTTTCAACTTTTATCTCATCTCATCTCATCTATGTAACCAAACAAGGCACTAGGCCTCCTCATTTGGTTACACAGATGAGATGAAATGAGATTGAGAAATCTGTGAATGGTAGTGAGATAATTTGTAAATAGTAATGAAATGGTTTGAGTTAAGATTTTTATGGAGTTTTGGGAAAGGAGAGAGAAAAAGTTGAATAAAAAATTATAAAGTTAAAAGAGGGTTAGAATATAATTTTTAATATAATTTTTATTTTAAGATTTGAAAAAGTTGAATTTTTTTTGTGTTTTGTTAGGAAATTTAGGAAAGTTGTAATGATTAGAAAATGATTAAATGAAAAAGTTGAAAAGTCGAAACTTTGGAATTGAAAAATATTTGTTTTTGAATGGTGTTCGGATGTTGAGATGAGATGAGATAGACAGCCTTTCTGAATTCCTATCAGCATTCAAGTTGTGTTTCTTCAAAGCATATATCAGCAATCCCATAATATATAGCAGCAAGCTTCACCACTGCCAAAAAGGCAAATGCAGTTTCAAAATCTCATACAGCTTGAACGGTATTGGAGTAACATATTTCAGAGTCTATCAACACCTCCACTTTTGGCGTTGGGAAAGCTAATTAGGTGGTTCAAGGAGCAAAGACTCAAGAGTGGGAGGGGACCAACAGTTTTGTGTGGTTTGACAAAGGACAGAAAGATACAGTAACAACCTTTGCTAACTTGTTGGCTTTTTGTTCTCAGCATACCTCAACTCATCCGCAATGCAAGGATTTATGGCCCTAAACTAATTTCAATACTGTATATGCCAAAAAAACTGAGATTAAAAAGCAACAACAAATGAAAATCTCGAAAATACTCATAATAACCTCAGCATTAGTTACCTTGCACACAAAAGTTTATACAGTAAGGGTCCCAAATAGAAAAGAGATGCACAAACATAAATGACAAACTTGATAATGATGCTTTTATACCTGACTGACTTCTCAATTCTTCAACAGCTTGTAACTTCTCCTTTGTCTTCTGTAACTCATTCTGTAATGCCTCTATGGTTTGTTTAGCCTCATTATCAACTGCAAGAGTATTTACCATCCTCAAGACTTTTGTATTTGCAGAAGAATAATCACCATGACCCAACTGCAGATTGAAAAGAAAAAGTTGTCAACAACTACTTCGAAGAACATAAAAATTAAGGTTTTTTGTGAAATGAATGTTTCATCTGTATAAATATTAATTAAAAAAAAAAAGTCAAATAAGAGAGCCTGACAAAAAAACTCTTTGATTTATACTTGAAAGAAGAAAAAATAAAAAAGAGGAAGAGTTTCCCATAACACAAAAAAGTAACCGATCATGTCCAATTTAAAGTTCGAGTCGTCAAATTATTGATATAAAAAATTAGGGAGCATAAAGTACAAGTAATATAAGCATCAGGCTGTATCATACTAGAACCTTTGATGGTCATCCAAAATTTTAAGACAGTAGTAACATAATATTTTAAAAACCTGATGAACGACCACATACTCCAAAGTAGGTACATATCACTAACTACTCTATGGAGCAAGAGCAACCACCAGCAGACTAACCATAGAGTCCCAATTGATATTACCATCAATAAGAAGACAGCTAAGGAATTGAGAAGAGATCTTCAGCCGTCTGCAAGGCAAGGTGTGAATATCTCCATTGAATTGCAAAACCAATTCTGACCATGAATAATATGAGGAAGCATGGGCCAAATGTTATTGATTGGTGCTCTGTGTTAAAAAGTGGTTAAACTGTGGATCATTTTTTTCTTCCTTGTCGGATAATATTTCAGCAAAACCGAACTTGCATGGGGAATGCCTAGAAGGGTAGTGAATTTTCTTGCTAGTTGAAGAGGTCTTCACGGTAACCCCCAAATCGCTATAATGTGGAAAAAATGATCCTGTTACGTCTTATGTGGTGGTGCATTCCACTTGAGAGGAAAGGTCGGGGCTTTGTAGATTGGGAACACTCTTTGAATGAGCCCAGAAAAATTCTTTTCAATAACTTATTTTTATGGGCTACTGTTATGGATTTCAATGGGGCTAGTTTTCACAAATTTCTTGTATTTATTTCTAGTTCCTAACTTGTAACTAGGTCTTCTCTTTTGTATTCTTCCTACGTATTTGGGCTACACCTATTTACTTGATTCAATAAATTTGTATTTTATTTATCAAAAACAACATCATATCCAACTCAATTCCAGGGACTGGCTTATTATTTATCAACTATGAATTAATGAAGCATGAATGGGTAGGAAAGCTTATATTAGTAATCCCTATAATGTCTTTGGAACCTACCTTTGACTCCAATAGGGAAATCTCTGAACGAAGCCGATCACTCTCCCTCTCCAGTGACTTTATTCTTCTTGCCTCGTTATTTAACCTCTCATTGAGCAACTTTATCTCCTCAGATTGACGAGTATTGACTTTCTTCTGCTCGTGTAAACTACTCTCTAGTCCTTTAATACACGATTCTTTCTTTGCAAGAGATGATTCAAGCTCCTGCACGCACCAACGAAGTCACAAACAAAGACCACTACGATCGTACGAATTAAAGAACAAAAGAGGTACACAAGGAAAAATATTATAACCTGAATAAGCGTCCCACTGACTGTTTCATCTCCTGCCTCATCATTCTTTAGCCTCTTGAATTCATTGACAAGATCTCTCAATTTATCTCTTTCTTCGGTAATCATGGAAAGCTACAAATACACAATAAAATATTTGAGTACAAACATTTGAAAGAGATAAAAATAAATAAAGGAAAGTTTGCAAATGCCTGAATCCAAGATTTTATATTATGTAGACACATCTATTCAGAACAATACTAATATAACAGAATTCACAGTTAACATCAGTGTGGTACCTGGGCAATTATCATCTCAAAGAAATAAGCATGTCACCTTCACATCAATAAAAAGAATATAAATGTAGCAATTTGGCTAATGGCATTTCCACCTATCCCATGTATGAGACAGTGTGGGGTACGGTCAAATCCCCCTAACCCTAGTTGCCTAGAAAAGAAAAATGAAAAAGAATGTAAAAGTATCAACAAGTTTGATACCTTTACATGCCAAAAGGTATTCCATTGCCTCTAGTGTGTAACCCAAGTGCACGAGGTTAACAAGAGCCAGTATTGACAAACAAGAAACAAATCGAATTGCCTGATTTGGATAATGAGATGAGATGAGATGATTTGTGAATAGTAGTAAAATGCTTTGTGAATAGTAATAAAATGGTTTGAGTTGAAATGTTTTATGGAGTTTTGGAAAAGAAAAGAGAAAATTTTGAATAAAAATATTATAAAGTTAAAATATTATTAGAATATTATTTTTTAATATTATTTTTGTTTTGGGACTTAAAAAAGTTGAATTGTTTTTTGTGTTTTGTTTGGAAGTTTGGAAAATTTATAATGATTAGGTAATGATTAGATGAAAAAGTTGAATATTTAAAATTGAAAAATGTGTGTTTGTGGTGTTTGGATATTGAGATGAGATGAGATGAGATGGGAGACTCTTGCTATCCAAACCAGGTAACTCATTCTCATATGCAACATCAATTACCAAAACAGGCCTTCTCTTGATTAAATTATCAACAGCCAAGGTTTCAATGAATAATGACAGTCTGTGAGCAAAAGCTACTGTTGAAAGCTGCCATTTAGCGAGCTTTAAAGTCAGATAAAAAATTACAGGTTACACATATACCACAATGTGTCTGCAGATGTGTTAGTGTTTTCTATGTGTATTTTGTGATTGCAAGTAAAAGCAGTCAACTTTCAGCACAAGTGAATTGGTAACTCAATCTTACCTATGACATTTGAAAAACAAAACCCTAATTCTTAAAATTAAAAAGACTCAGTCAAATAATATATTATCCCGAGTCCTCTTCCACCAAGAAATACCAAAGGAAAAATTCAAGGCCTTGGACATTCTCCCTTCATTATCACCCTTTTCTTATCTGCCACTATAGCCAATTTATAGTGACATTTTTCCTGCATAAAATTGACCCATGAATGAGTGCTCATATGCCTTCTGGCAATTTTTTTTTTATTGGCACCAGGTCTATGTGAACAAAATCCCGACTAATCCCAAGGGTGCCAGCCCTCGGCAAAAAGTTTCCTGCAAATGCACCTCGGATAATTCAAGGGGAAGTTCTTCTAGTCCAATGACCCCTAGAAATTGTTTGCACAAAAGAGGATTCGAACCTTAAACCTGAAGGGAGCATACCACCAAGACCAAGCCAATTCCTAGAGGTTCCTTAAAGTAAGTAAATGCAACTCAATTGCATATTTGTAGAAACCTAAATATGGCTGGTAAATAGGAGCATAACATCATTTCCACTAGCTTTAACCCTGGATCCTCTGCTACATTTGTGAGTGTAGCACCAGTCACTTGTTAACTATGATCTTATTACTTTCCACAAAACTATTTAAGCAAGCACTTACCATCACTTCAATCCGCTTAACCTCTGATTTTGATTCTTCTGCCTTCTCTTTGGCAAATGCAGCCTCAGTTTCAGCAATGTGCTTTCCACTTTGCACAGCATCAAGAGCCACCTCCATTTGTTTTAAGCGGGCATTTGCATCTCCCTCCTTCATCATGCAATCGATCACCTCTCTGCATCAAAGGGTCACGCATACCAAAAATTACAGTGCTTAATTATGTACTAGCTTCATTAAGGAATATCCCATTCAACACTCAGTATACACACATACACACATATAAGTAAAATTGTATACTTCGAAGAAACATCCACATATTCGGTCTTTATGCAAGTGTGTACTGGATCTGAGAGTATTAAAATAAAGGCTTTGGCATGTGTATGGCTGCGAGAGCAACGAAGAAGAGGGCATTATGCCATAAGGAAGTTTGGCAACTCAGAAAATTAACCGTGATGTAGAGGGAGAAGCTTGCAAGCAGGACCAATTTATTCAAACCCAAACTTTAATAGATTGCAAGGGCTGGATTATACATCCACACTTAGGAGCTATATTATATACCAGTAGAAATCTGTTGTCCCAACCTTTTTTTTTGTAAGTAATAATCTTTATTGAATATGAAGAAACTAGGCAATGCCCAGAAACACAGGGAGTATACAAAGTGAGACACCTAGTTACATTCTAGTGGACTATAAAGAAAATAGAAACTCATGAACATTCCCTCCCTCTAGTCTCTTCTTCATGGGAAACGCGTTTCCCAGATCTATGCCAGAAAAGGTTGCCACGGGTATGTTCTGATCATTTCCCAATTTTGCTTGATCGTGGTGGCATTCATGGGGATAGGCGCTCCTTCAAATTTGAGAATATGTGGTTGGAAGTTGAAGGATTTGTGGAGAAGGTACGGGATTGGTGGGATGGTTACTCTTTTGATGGTACCCCTAGCTTTATTGTGGCGAGTAAACTTAAAGCTCTCAAGTTAGATGTAAAAAAATGGAATGTGGAAGTTTTCAAACATGCAGAAGTACAGAAAAATATCCTATGGGAAGAGCTGCATGCTTTGGAGGAAGGGGATGTTAATGAGGCTTCTTTGTCAAGGAAGAATGAGGTTGTGACTGAAATTGAGAAGGTATTGCTGCTGGAAGAGATATCTTGGAGGTAAAAGTCTAGGGCACTTTGGTTGAAGGAGGGGGACAAGTGCACCAAGTTCTTTCACAAGGTGGCCAATTCATACAGGCGCAATAACGCTATTGAAGTCCTCCATTTTGGCTCACAGGTGTTGCTTTCTACTGAAGAAATTCAAGATCACACAGTGCAGTATTATGAGGAACTCCTTGCCGAAAAAGTAGAGTGGCGCCCCAAACTTGATGGTTTAAGTTTTGAACAGTTGGATTCTGAGGCAGCAGGATGGTTGGAGAGGCTGTTTGAGGAAGAGGAAGTGCATCTTGTGGTGAAAGGAATGTGTAAAGACAAAGCCCCGGGCCCAGATGGTTTCTCCATGGCTTTCTTTCAAGAATGTTGGGATATAGTGGAGGAAGTAATGAAAATTTTTCATGATTTTCATACTACTCACAAGTTTGAAAAGTCACTAAACACTACTTTCATTGCTCTCATTCCAAAGATAGTGGGTGTCAATGACTTGAAAGATTTCCGGCCTATTAGTTTGGTAGGTGGGATTTATAAAATCATCTCTAAGGTGCTAGCAAAGCGCATGAGCATAGTCATGGATAGTATCATATCCAAACCTCAAAATGCGTTCGTTCGGGGCCGGCAAATTTTAGACTCAGTCTTGATAGCAAATGAGTGTCTGGACAGTCGGTTAAGGGAAGGTAATCCTGGGGTTCTCTGCAAGCTAGACATGGAAAAATCTTATGACCATGTGAGCTGAGATTTTCTTTTCTATATGCTTAGAAGATGTGGTTTTGGGGATAAGTGGTGTGAATGGATCAAGCATTGCGTATCGACAGCTTGGTTTTCAGTTCTAGTGAATGGAACATCATGTGGTTTTTTCCAATCTTCTAGGGGTTTGAGACAAGGAGACCCACTATCCCCTCTCTTGTTTGTTATTGTGATGGAGGCTTTGAGTTGCATGGTGGAGGCTGCCGTAAGGGGGGATTTTCTCACTGGTTTTTCAGTAGGCAAAAATAGTAATGTTAACATCATTTCTCACTTACTTTTTGCAAATGACACCCTCATTCTTTGTGATGCAGATAGTGGCCAGATTCGAGCCTTAAGGGCGTTGTTATTGTGTTTTGAAGCTGTATCGAGCCTCAAGGTGAACTTGGAGAAGACGGAGTTAGTCCCGGTGGGGGACATGAGTAATATAGCTTCGTTAGCAGAGCTATTGGGTTGTAAAATTACGGCCCTTCCTTTAAAATACTCAACACTTCCCTTGGGGGCACCTTATAAAGCAATGAGCATTTGGGATGGAGTAGTAGAGAAGATTGAGAAAAGACTATCGGGTTGGAAGAGGTTGTACTTATCAAAAGGGGGAAGATTAACTCTCATTAAAAGCACTCTATCCAATCTCCCCACCTACTTTCTTTCCCTGTTCCCTTTACCAGTGAAGGTGGCAAACCGGATAGAGAAGTTGTTCCGAGCTTTCCTGTGGGGAGGCATGGGGGAGGAATTCAAGTTTCACCTTGTGAATTGGCAAAGGGTGACCTGGCCGATTGCGAGTTGGAGGGTTAGGGGTGCGAAATTTGAGTGTGTTTAACAAGGCATTATTAGGGAAGAGGCTGTGGAGATATCACTTGGAAGGGAACTCGCTGTGGAGGGAGGTCATTGATCAAAAGTATGGTTGTGCATGGGGGGAATGGTGTTCCTTAGAGCGTAGGGGGTCATATGGAGTAAGCCTATGGAAATTCATAAGAAAGGGATGGAATGCTTTTGAAAAACATCTAAAGTTTGAGGTAGGTGATGGAGCACGAACCCGCTTTTGGTTAGATGCATGGAGTGGGGAGAGTTCTTTGTGTACTACATTTCCAGTAGTATTTAACTTGTCCGGAAATCAGCAACCCTTAAAATGTCAATAAATTCCCCTGAGACATGGGAAAAGGAATAGTACCACATAGCATTTCTTCTATAATTAAATACACCTCCTGAGAAAAAAGTACAATGGTAACAAACAGCATCTGTTAAACTCAACTAAAGATCTACCTAAGCCACTACTAAAAACTAACTTAAAGTGAGCTTGGTTCCCAATTAAAAGGGGTTAGCTCTATGAATCATTTTCTGCCACTCAGCCTGCCAAGACCTAAGCCAATATCTTCAAACACTTAAACAAAGAAATTAATATACAGAATGCCCAGTTGGTAACGTTCACAACATCCATCTGTTGGCTAACACTCTTGGATGTAAGGTTTCCTCTCTTCCCATAAATTACCTTGATCTTCCTTTGGGGGTTGCCTTAAGGGCTAAGGGGATGCTTGGTGAGTAAGATGAGATGAGAAATCTGTGAAGGAAAATGCTGAAGGTGGACCATTTCGTGCACCCCCTGTGCACGAAATCCATCTGGCAGCCACGGCCCACGGGATAAATAAAACAGTGCGCACGGAAGAGAAGCTTTCAGCAGTTTGAAACGGTGCGTATCGACTCATTTGGACTTTTTTTTTCTCTTCGCAGAGATGTGTCCAGTTTCGAATGGAAGAATGTGGTCGATTTGGGAGAGCAGTTTGCAGCACCTCTTCCATTCGAAACTAAAGCTTCTCTTCCATGTGAGCAGTGCTCTGTGAAATCGTGTACTGAAGCTTCTCTTCCATTCAAAAATGTGCTCTCCAAAATCATCTACTGAAACTTCTCTTCCATTAGAAACTGTGCTCTCCGAAATTGATTGAAACAGATAACCCACAATGATAACCTACCATATTATTATTCTCAAAAGCCCAGAAGCTCACCACCCAAATGCCACTCCGACTTCTCGTCCTTCTTCTATTTTGCTCCTATCTCCAATTCAGGTCCCTATCTCTTTCTAACCTCATACATACGTAGTCCTATGCTCTGTCTATATTTTTTTTTTCAATTTCCCCTCTTCACCTTCAGAACTGGTGTCACTTATCATTACTTTCCTTGTGATACAACTTTCACTTGCATAAAGCTTTCATCATTGGGTCTAAATTTGCATTTAACAATTGTCAATGACCAAGGTTTATGCATTATTCGATTTGAAGTAGAATCGTGGCTTATCGAATGTAGTATTGTCGTATATGGGTTTGGGTTGGAATTTAGCTTCAGTATAGTATATTTATATCCATAATTCCCTTCTTATAATGGATCAAATAATTGAACTGAAGAAGTTAAATATTAGGGGGAGCAAGAGATAGTTACTGGGGGATGTTGCACAAGAGATCGTCAAAGTCCTCATTTTGATGACTGCAAAACCTGGATCTGAGGTCAGTGCGGGTGGCGAGAGAGTCGTGCCCAGATGTGCCGGTGGCGGAGACGAGAAGGGGTGGTTCTGCTGGTTCAGCTATCGATTGGTTCTTAGTTCGTGAGCACTAAGCGGGAAAGAAAGATGAAGTTTCAGTTCTGATAAAGGTTCTCTTCCTTTCCTTCATTCAGCTTGTTTTTTTTTTTTTTTTTTCCAAATTTACAAAATTGCCCCTCCAGGTCAGCAGGGGTGCACAGGGTGTGCGCAAAGTTGACTACCCGTAGCAGAACTAATCTGTGAATAGTAGTAAAATGGTTTTAGTTATGATGTTTTATGGGGTTTTGGGAAAAAAAAGAGCAAAAGCTAAATTAAAATATTATAAAATTAAAATATTGTTAGAATATAATTTTTTAATATTATTTTTGTTCTGGAATTTGAAAAGGTTGAAGTTTTTTTGTATTTTGTTTGAAAATTTGGAAAGTTGTAATGATTAGATGAAAAAGTTAAATATTTGAAATTGAAAAATGCTTGTGTTTGAACGATGTTTGAGAAGGAAATGATATGAGATGAGACCATCCCATCTTCCAAATAACCCCTAAATCTATCTGGGATACAATAATTGAGAAAATTGAACGTAAATTGGTAGGTTGGAAAATATTGTATTTGTCAAAAGGTGAAAGGATCACCTAATCAAGAGCACTATGTCAAATTTACCAACTTATTTCCTGTCTTTATTACCAATTCCAACAATTGGGGCAACCCGTATTGAGAAACTTCATCGCGATTTCTTTTGGAGTGGTCTAGGGGATGAATTCAAATTTCATCTGGTTAAGTGGGATAAGGTATACTCCTTAATCTCTTATGGTGGGCTGGGAATTAGAAATTTGGGGGTTTTCAATCGGGCCCTACTTGGGAAATGGTTGTGGTGCTATAATATGGAACTAGAAGCTTTATGGAAGTCGGTAATTGAGTTCAAGTATGGAGGCTGGGAGGTACATGGGGTGTATGGAGTGGGAGTATGGAAGCACATTAAACGAGGGTGGGGGATTTTCGCTCGTCACACTAGACTTGCGTTGGAAGATGGCTCTAGAATAAATATCTGATACGATTTATGGTGTGTAGATAACGCCCTTTAGGACTCATTCCCTTTAGACTCTTGCACTCCATGAGACCGAGCCCTCAAGGATCTGACAAATTGTAGTGGGTACCTGTAGGAAAAGGTACATTCTCGATTCACTCTTTCTATAAGTCTCTCACACAATCGTCCCAAAGCAGGATATTTTGCCTAGACAGCTTCTCTACGTAAGATTTTGCCGATGGATAACTTATGGAAATGTAGGGTGATTATAGTTGATTTGTGATGTATGTGCAAAAAAAGTGGTGAGACAATGGATCATTTTCTACTACATTGTGAGGTTGCTAGAGCATTATGGGAAGATGTATTCAGATAGTTAGAGCTAGCCTTGGTTATGACTACCACAGTGGTTGAGTTTTTGGCCAGTTGGACAAATCTAGGTGATATTCCACAAATTACAACTGTGTGGAAGATGGATCCTACTTTCTCAAACTTCTAAACAAAACACAAAAAACAACAAATTTCAAAATAAAAATAATATTAAAAAAATTATATTCAAACAATTTTTTAACTTTATAATATTTGTATTCAAATGTTTCTCTCATTTCCCAAAACCAGTAAAACATCTTAACTTAAACCATTTCACTACTATTCACAGATATTCTAAGTGTCCAAACGAGCGCTAGACTCCTCTCTCCTTCAATATGCCATATCAACAGCAATCCCCCTCATTTAAAATGATAATGAATGCAAAGACAATATATAATTTCTCACTTATCTTATGATATTATAAACCATTCAAGTTTCATTCCAAAAAATATAATAAACCATTTATGGAAACAAAGTCTAGACAGAGCCCAAACTCAATTTCATATTATATTTTTCAACTCATAAAGTATTCCAAGCCATATACCAGTGATCTACCTATATGCCATGTACATATCATATACTCTCAATCGACCTTGCACAAAGGGGTAGGGATTGAGGGGTAACACACAACTTAATGCACTAAAAAATAGTTTTAGAAGTTGCTACAAAAAATAAATTTAGAATATCAATACAACATGTTAGGGCTCCTTTGGACACTTGGAGTATTTCATAATTCTGTGAATGGTAAAGAAATGGTTTGAATTAAGATGTTTATTGGATTTAGGGAAATGAGAAAGAAAAGTTCAATAAAAATATTATAATTTTAAAAAGTTATTTCGATATTATTTTTGCCTTAAAATTTGTAAAAGTTGTATGGATTTTTGTATTTTGTTTTGAAATTCATAAAAGTTGTATGGATTTTTGTACTTTGTTTTGAAGTTTGTAAAAGTGGTATTGGTTTTTGTGTTTTGATAATGATTAGATGAAAAAGTTGACGGTTTGAAATTGAAGTGTTTTGTGTTTGAGTGATGTTTGGGAATGAAATTATGAGAAATTTTGAGAATTATGTGTCCCATCTCTGTGTCCAAATGTCCCCTTAGTCTCTAAAAACTCAAACCGAAAGTGAGGAGTAATGACAAATGGACCCAATAAGGCAAAGATCTGATGAAGTTTTGGTGTTACAGCACATGTTCATTTTCAATCACCAAAAGTTGCTTTACTTGTACAGATGGTATAGGAGTTCATCCATACCAAAAAATTAAAATAAAAACAATAAAGTACATAAAAATAAAATAACTGGGAAAAACATCTCTTTCAAGTATAGGGTATTGAATTCGTTTCTTAGTGACTGTGAAGAAGTGGTCCCGGTAATAAAGCAAACGGTAGTGAAATAAATGTACTCACTTTTGTAAAGCTGCAAATTTTACAGGTATATCCTCGGAACATGACACACCAGGTATTTCTTTGATCATCAACTTCCAAGATGACAATTCATCCTCCAGCTTCTTCATGCTCATCTGGAATTCATGTAATTTAGATAACTCTCCCTCTGCCCTCTCTCTGCGGCCCTTCTCTTCCGATAATTTCTCCTTCAATAACTCAATGTTTTCACGAGATGATCTCAACTTCCTTGCCTCTCTGACTTCGGATTCCTAAACGTAGTCAAAGCAAATAAATAAAGAACTGTGAGGAAAGGGCTCATAAAACAATATGATGACAAAAGAATGTAAATTAAATAAACAGATAAAATAAGGCATCCAATTAAAGTATCTTTTTTTCAAAAATAAAGAAGACAGTGCGACATTCCCATGCCTTCAGGGCATGTATGCTAAGAGCAACAGCAAAACATTATATGCAGGTTTTAAATTAAAGCCTTTTTGCATCTGAATCCAATGGTAAGCAAGCGCATGAATAGCTAAAAACAATATACAATATAAGTTTTCTTTGTGTCAAGTACTAAAGATGGTATTAAATATCAGTGTCTTGAGTTAAAGTCACCATTTCCTTGTATCAGTTTCAAATTATAGCCAGGCAAACTTATCAAAAAAAAAATTATAACTGGTGTTTCTCTTCTATACAACCCATGTACTTGAGCTATGCCTATTGCCATTGTCAATCAAACTTACAATTACTTATTACAAAAAGAAAGTGTCTACAAGACATAGCCCAAGTTTACAGGGGCTCAAGGAAAAGAGACAGACTACTAGTACTTGCTGTCGGCCAAAAGCACAAAAAGTACCTTCCCTGGCTACACTACTAGCAATGGAATTCTCCACCAGGAATAAAATATTGTCGAATTTAAATGGTAGATGACAGCAAAAATCTTATTCTGTATATGCATCAGTATGTATAAGCACTTAAATGAGGTAAATCATTGAAAGGATCAACTTTGTGGACGGCAAGTCACCTTACAAGGAACATTCATTGTAACATGAAGGGGATAAATATGTGGTAATAAAGAATGATCAACCAAACTTACGTAGTTCCTAAGCTCTTCTTGCAAATGTTTAACCAAGATATTACTATCGGTAGAGGAAGCTTCTTGAAATGTAAAGCTTGATAATTTCTTCTCCACTTCACTCTTCTGATGCATGCACTGGAAAAATAAACAAAATAACTTCCATTTAGAAAATGAATTGATCAAGTGAGGGTATCATTAGTCAATAAGTCTAAGAAGGTTGTTAGGAAAATCACTTGCTATTAATTCAAGTTGATACAGGTGAAAATTCGAAACCAACACCAAGCAGGACAGTTCTCTTTTACTTCTTTTGGAAGAGACATTCAAAGATAAGGCATCAAAAGCCCAATCCAAGAAACAGAGGTATAGTATAACGACAACCTAAAGAGTGTTGGCATCATAAGGGGATATAAAGTAATGAATATAAGATATATGGTTGGCAAAGAAATGGTATGTAAGCTCCAAGAATCAACAAATGAACAAGAACTAAGAACCTCAGTGAGTTGCTTCTTAAGATCTTCCAGCTGCTCTTTTAAAAGGCCTGATTCTTCCTCAGCATTGATAGCTCTGCATTCCATTCTTTCAAGCTTTGAACAGCAAAATTAGGCAAATTAAACAACAATAGACTGCATACGCTACAAATGAAAATTAGATTGACAAATATATCTGCTCACATCTGCACTTTTTCTAGAAACAGAAAGTTTTGAATCTCTTTCCAGCAATTCAATCTCATTGTGGAGACGTTTTTTCTCCTTCTCTATGCTTTCAGAAAGATTGCTCAGTTTTCTCTCGAAAATGCTTGCTTTCTCTTCAGCTGAAGCTTTTGAAGCATCAGCCTTCAAGCGAAGATTCATTTCATTGCGGAGCTTTACCTAAGATCCAAAATTGGAGAAGACCTTATCATCTCACATCCCACATAGCATCAAGCATGCACAACATAATATCAACACAAATTTCAAGCATACAAGAATTGATCTGTTTTGACAGAGTTCTCCAGCAACCAAGATCACAGAATAAACAAGGCTTATTGATTAATTTGGAGATGGCACTCACAATTAAAATCAAACAGCAGTTTACTAAAGTGAAGGTAGTTTGGGGAGAGAGGGGGAGATCAATCCTTAATGCAAGATAATAAGTAGAACTCTTTCCTTGATCCATGATGAACTCTTTCCTTGATCCATGATGAGATTGGTGCACCAGAAATTAATGAATTCTCTCTTCATGCAGCACCCTTATAAAAAAGCCACAAAAAGTGCAGCGGTGCGGACAAGCTACATTTGAGCATATCCAAGCAATGGGTGTTTGAAGTAAAGTCATTCTATGATGCCTATGTTTCTTTTCTTGATTTTTTTTTTTTATTGGCGCCAAGTGTCTGAGAACATTATCCCTACTAATCCTGAGGGTGCACAAATCCTCGGTAAGAAGTTTTCCGCAAGTACAACTCGGGTAATTCAAGGGAAAAATCCCTCAATCCGATGACCCCTAAAAATTGTTTGCACTCAAGAGGATTTGAACCTTAGACCTGGAGGAAGCATACCACCAAGATCAAGGCCTTCACCACTTGAGCCAACCCCTAGAGGTTTATTTTCTTGATTATTAATAAAACTAATCTAACATAGTAAAAAAAAAAAGCCACAAACTGCACTGCCAAATGAGGCCTTGCTTGGTTTTTCCTCCTTTATAAGAAGGGGCTCTGATAACAAAACCATTGATAAACTATAAAAGAAGTTCAATAAACAAGAGGTTCTTTTATTGGACACGAAGTTAATTCAAAAGGCTCAAAGTGACACGTCATCCTTAAGGGGCAATTTGCAGTTGTTCAGTTTGGTGTCCAACTTATTGTCACAAATTTAATCATGCAATACAAAGCTCTCTTAGGGCTTGGGCAAATGACTTTTGAGGGTACACTACAAATAGGGAGGCCATATAGCGATTGGTTGTGTAGAAGCCAAATTTGAAATAATGTTTGTGTGGAGGAAGCTACTTCTCTAATAGCCCCGTTGAATAGGAGGGCAGAGGCTTTTTGTGAAAATGTGTTCTAGGTTTTATTCAGCATTTCTAGTTGTAAGGAGGCTTTGGTAGCAAAAGATATGTTTTAATTTTTTCTTGTTGATCGGTAAACATGACTTTATTGATTCTAAGAATGGGTAAAAGCCCAAGTATACGAGACACATATAAGAGCAACACTTTTTTTCAGTAAATAAGAATTTTATTGAAAATAGGCGAAGCCAAGTACACGAGACATATACAAGAGCCACACCTAGGCATGACTGTCTAAAGCTACAAGAAAATTATGTACGTTCATGCCATTAAAGTCTATTACAATCGACCAATGGAATAAAGTGTGAAGAAAAAAAATTCCAAGCTCGTCCATTGTCTATTCACGATCCTCAAAACTCCAACCGTTCCTCTCCATCCATATGCACCACCAAAGGCTGGTTGGTATCATCTTCCACATAACTGCAATTTGAGTTACCCCGAATGCCTTGCCAGTTGGCCAAAAAGTCAACAAACCTTCTTAGCATTGCCTAAAAGAGTCCCACTCATGCAAAGATATCGTTCCATAAGCTCTTGGCTACATCACAAAGCAATAATAAGTGATCCACAGACTCACCATTTTTCTTACACATGTAACACTAATCCAATACAATGAGTCGGCGTTTCCATAGATTATCTTTTTTTTTTTCTTTGTAAGTAAAATATTATATATATCAATAGCAGTAACCAAGTACGCTGGACGTATACAAAAAAACACCTAGCCCATACTAGAGAGCCCCTAATGACCCAAAAAGCCCATGAAACACTACCCGAAATACACCAAGCCCGAATTGAAATACGCGCCTCCCCAACCCCTTGTTTCCCATACAACTAATTCAAATCCCTCTACAAGACCGTCTTCACAATGCCCTCCATTTATTCTTCCCTCGACTAGAGTTACCTCCCTTAGCGTCGTCATTGATTGCCCACCAAAGACGCTTTAACTCCCTGTAGATTATCTAAGGTGAGAATCTTCCCTAATGAAGTTGTCCATACAATAAAAATAAAAAATAAAAAAAGCTTTTTCTTTTTTTTTTTGGTGTGGTGGGACTTAGTCTTCCATATGTTCTTCCTTGGGAATGTTCTTGCAAAGTGTGTCATAAGAGACTTAGTATGATTGTACAGTAAATTTCCCCATTTTGGATGGTGACCACACCATCTTGTCCGCTCCTCCAGTCAATTTACAATTGTACACAATATTAAAGAAATCTATAAATGTGTAAGTTTCCCAATCTTAGGCAGCTCTAAGGAAAACAACATTCTATTGGGGAGAGCCACTAGAGATATCCATAAGCTCTGCTACTGTAGCTGCCTTTCTTTGTGCGATGTTGTATAGTTTGGGTAGGCTTCTTTGAGGATTCAATCTCCACACCATAAATCATTCTAGAATTTAAGTAGAGTCATCCCCAACTACAAACCGTGTTGTTCGATGGAGATTGGTCCAGCCTCTTCTTATGTATTTCCAAAGCCCCACCCCATGTAGCCCGCTCACCTCATTCGACCACCATCCTCCCCACAATCCACCATATTTTAAATCTATGATCACCCTCCACAAAGCTCCCCTCTTCATGATATCTCCATAACCATCTACCCAATAAAGTCTTGTTAAAAACCAACAAACTCCAAATTCCCAACCCACCTTTGTGTATAGGGGTACACCGTAGCCTAATTCACCAAATAAAACTTGAATTCTTCATCTATCCCCCCCCCCCAAAAAAAAAAAACTATTCTCCCCCCCCCCCCCTCCCTAGGAAATCTCTTTGCAATTTCTTTAACCAATGAGCCACCTTACTTGGTATTGGAAATAAAGATCAGATAGTAAGTAACTAGGCAGGTTGGATAAAGTACTTTTGATCAACGTAACTCTGCCACCTTTGGGCAAATAAAGCCTCTTCCAACTCGCTAGTTTGCACTCCATTTTTTCCAACACCCCATCCCAAATAGACTGCGATTTATAGGTGGCACCTAATGGAAGACCAAGATGCTTCATTGGCAAAGTGGAGACTTTGCACCCTAGAATATTGGCCAAGCTCAAACACTTCAAACATTTCCAACTGCAACTAATTATAACTTAGTAAGATTCACTTTCAAGCCTGATACCGCTTTAAAGCACAATAAAAGAGCCTGCAAAGCTTGAATGTGATTATGACTAGGCCTACAGAAAACAAGAGTGTCATCTGCAAATAAGAGGTGGGACATCTCAAGTGTGCCGATTCATGCATCCCCAACAATAAAGCCAGATAGATATCCCACTTCCATGAGACCTGTGATCATTTTACAAAAAGCTTACATTATGAAAACCCGTTGGGGTAGCTTGCCTCAAATCCCTCGAGCTGCTGAAGAAACCCATTGGGGTACTGTTCACCAAAATAGAGAAACGTACAGTGGAGATGCAAAATTTGATCCAAGAACACCAACTCCCTCCAAGTCCACACCTCTCAAGCATGTGTAACAAAAATTTCCAATTTACGCGATCATAGGCCTTCTCCATGTCAAGTTTGCATAATAATACTACTTCACCGGCGGAGGTTTTCTTCTTTATATGCTTAGAAGATGTAGCTTCGGGGATATGTGGTGTGGATGGGTTAAACATTGTATTTCAAGTGCCCAGTTCTCAGTTTTAGTGAATTCAAGGGGGTTGAGACAAGCGGATCCGTTATCCCCTTTTCTTTTTGTTATTGTTATGGAGGCCTTGAGTCATATGATGGAGGCGGCTGTACGTGGGGGTTTTCTTGCTAGCTTTTCGGTGGGTAATAATAGTAATGGGCGACTTCAATTTCTCATTTACTTTTTGCGGATGATACTCTTATTTTTTGTAATGCTAAAAGCAGTCAGATTCAACCTTTAAGGGTTATTTTACTGTGTTTGAAGTTGTTTCGGGTCTCAAGGTGAACTTGGGGAAAGTCGGAACTGGTTTCGGTGGGGGGAGTAAGGAATATTAACTTTCTTGCGGATTTGATTGTAAAGTAGTTTCACTTCCTATGAAATATCTTGGGCTTCCATTGGGGGCGTCTTTTAAAGCTAAGAATATTTGGGATGGAGTTGTAGAAAAGGTTGAGAAATGTTTGTCAAGTTAGAAGAGGATTTATTTATCAAATGGGGGTAGATTAAACCTTATCAAAAGCACCATTTCGAATCTCCCTACATACTATCTTCCTTCATTTCCATTATCGGTGGGAGTGGCAAATCAGATTGAAAAATTGTTTAGAGCTTTTTTGTGGGGAGGCTTGGGGGAGGAGAATAAATTTCATTTAGTAAGTTGGCAAAGGGTGTGTTGTCCTATTGTTAATGGTGGTTTAGGGGTGCGTAAATTGAGTTTTTTTAATAAGGCATTATTAGGAAAGTGGTTGTGAAGATATCATCAGGAAGGGAATTCTTTGTGGAGAGTGGTGATTGAAGAAGTACAGGTGTGAGTGGGTGGGATGGTGTTCTAAGGAGGGGAGGGGGCCTTATGGTATTAGTTTATGGAAATCTATTTTTTTTTTTAGGTAAATAAATTTTATTAATTCACGTAAATAGGCAAAATCCGAGTACACAGGGAGTATACAAGAAAGAGCCTATTTACAATCCAAGTGCCACGGATAGTAGCATAAAAGTCATTAAGACTCGTTCCGTTCAATACAATAGTAGATGCCCATAGGAGTAGAGTGTGAAAGAAAAAGGCTCGAAAACCATTCAGATAGCGTTCCTTATTCTCAAAACAGCAGCCATTTCTTTCTGTCCACGTGCACCACATTAAGCATAAAGGTACCATCTTCCATACAGCTGCAATCTGGCGATTCCATCTTAGCCCTTGCCAACAAGACAGTAAATCGATTACCCTCCATGGCATGGCCCAAGCAATGCCAAGCCTCGAGAGGATCTCATCCCACAATACCTTAACTACGTCGCAATGAAGGAGAAGGTGGTCCACTTATTCACCATTGTGTTTGCACATGAAGCACCAATCCATTATGAAGAGTCCACGCTTCCTTAGCTTGTCTATAGTTAGTATTTTACCATGGCAAGCCACCCACCCGAAGAAAGCGACCTTGAGGGGGACCTTGCTCCTCCAGATGCTCTTCCAGGGGAAGGCATTGGGGGATTGATTCGTCAAGACCTTGTAGTAAGAACGGACTGAAAATTTCTTATTCCTTGTGCATGTCCATAATAATCTGTCTTCCACTCCAGCCCTGATCTTCAACTCATGTAGCGCACTGTAGAAATAGTCCATCTTCCCGGAGGGTAGGGTGTGTGCATGCATGTAGTGCGCTATAGTTTATGGAAATATATTAGAAAGGAGTGGAGCTTATTTGCAAAACAGATTAAGGTTGGAGAAGGTGCTTGCATTCGGTTTTGGCATGATGCATGGTGTAGTGAGAAACCTCTTAAAATTGCTTTTCCGTCTGCTTTCAGCTTAGCTAGAAACCAGCAGGCTACTGTTTCAAAAGTGTTTTGTTGTGACCATGGGACTGTGCACTGGAATATTTATTTTAGTAGAAATGCTCAAGACTGGGAAATTGATGAGTTTGCATATTTCTTCAATTTTCTATATTCAGTGAAGGCAGCTAGGGTTGGGAGGGATCGCATACTGTGGAAGCATAAGGGGAGTAATAAGTTTTCAGTTAGCTCCTTCTACAAGGTATTGAATGCCCAACAACAACTTTCTTTTCCATGGAAGAGCATTTGGAGGGTCCATGTTCCTTCTAAAGTGGCTTTTTTTATTTTGATTGCTACTCTTGGGAAGATTTTGACGGTTGATGATCTAAGGAAACGTGGTATGATTGTTTTTTAGTGGTGTTGTATGTGTAAAAAGAATAGGGAATCCGTTGATCATTTACGTTTACATTGTGAAGTGGTTAGGGAGTTATGGATTGGCATTTTCAGTAGAGCTGGGTTGTGTTGGGTTATGCCTAAGGGCAAGTTTGGAAAACACATCTCAACTCAAAATTCTCATATCATCATTACAATTTTTCCAAATTCTCATACAAAATATAATAAACAATTTCACTTTTTCAAATTCCAATACAACTTTTTCAAATCCCAAAACATAATAATACTCAAAAATAATATTTTAAACTTTCATCTCAACTTAAAATTCTCATCTTACTTACCAAACATGCCCTAAGAGTGTGGCAAATTTATTAGCTTGTTTGAATAGGCATCATGATAGCTCTCAACTGGCTGAGGCATGGAGATTGATACCTTTGTGCTTAATTTGGTGCATTTGGATGAAAAGGAATGATAGGTGTTTCAACAATAAGGAGCGAGCAGTGGGGGAAATCTGGAATTTCTTTGTGTTCTCTCTTATTCAGTGGTTTTCTGCTATTGTTCTTAAGGGAGGGAATGTTAATGAGTTTTTGTCTTTTTTTAGCTTTCTAGAATATAATTAGGTGTCTCATTTTGTCTACTTCCTGCATACATGGGTTTTGCCTAGTTTCATTCTCTTCAATAAAGTTTCTTACTTATCAAAAAATAATAATAATCCTACTTCACCCGACTTGATGCAACTCTCCAAATATTCATTGGCAATAAGCACAGAGTCAAGGATTTGCCGACCTCATATGAATGCATTGTGAGGCTTGGAAATGATTTTCTCCAATATCGTACTCAATCTATTGGTCAATACCTTCGAAAAGATTTTATACATACCACTCACCACCCCAGGCTTCTTTGGGATAAGAGAAATGAAGGTAGCATTCAGGCTTTTTTCAAACTTACCTCATTCATGAAATTCATGGAAGAAGTTCATGATGTCATCTTTAACTACCTCCCAACATGCCTTAAAGAAGACCATAGTGACCATGTCCGAACCTGGAGTATTGTCACCTATCATACTTCTCACCACCTTGTGAATCTCCACCTCCTCAAATGGCCGCTCAAGCCAACTTGCGTCTTGTTGGTCAATCGACTCAAAAACAAGGCCATCCAAACATGGTCTCTGAGAAAATTGCTCCGAAAGTAGTTGTTTATGGGAATTAGGAAGGTGATCCGTGATCTCAAATGAATTCGATGTAATTCTCCCATAACAATAAGGACTCGATGACGTTGCGCCTTCTATGCAAATTAGCCATGCGATAGAAGAACTTTGTGCATTTATCCCCATCTTTTAACCATAGAGCCCTCAATTTTTTTCTCCATGAAATCTCTTCCATTAAAGCCAACCTTTCAATATCCAAGATGAGATGCTTTTTGTGAACCTTTTCTCCTTCTAAGAGCCCCCTCTCCTACTCCACTTCCTCTAAACCCTATAATTCATTGAAGATAGACTTTTTTTAATAAGGTCAAATGGGTTATGTAACGCCACAATGGAAGACCCAAACCACATGGTCTATACTCCAAAAGAATTAGTCAATGATACAATTAAAGCTCATTGGAATCTTAGAAAGAGCAAGAACTTCTCATTCCCAAATAATGTGGGATCTCATTCACCACCTACCATTATTCTTATCATATGGAGTATCACGATCCCCCTTCTTAAATTCTCAATGTCCTCGTCGAGCTTGTCAGTTGTAGGTGGCACGACTCAAGTCCCACAATTTTTGTTAGAATAGGCTCTAATACCATTTTTAACACTCTAATGAAAGGTTCAAACCACATAGTTTATACTCCAAAAGGACTAGTCAATGATACAATTGGAGTCACATTGGAACCTTAGAAAGAGCAATAATTTCTTCTTTCCAAACAATGTGAGACCTCATTCACCATCTACCCTTATTCTTATCATATGGGGATCACATGTTATGTGTTAGTTCAACCAATTTACATGAAACTGGTTTAAATGAGTCGTGTCATATTGACCTATTTCTAATTAATTATTAAATGGGTCAAAACAGGTAACATGACACAACCCTCTATCTAAATAGATTGGGTTAGAGTTTGAAAATTTGACACGTTTAGCTTAACAGGTCAAGTCAAACTGACTTATATAGTAGAATATTATGACTTGACACAACACGAACACGACCCGAAAATATGATTTGTCACTCCTAATCTTGAGCTGCATAAAAACACTAATTTTGCCCCACCCTTTGTTCCACCACGACTCGCACTTCCTTCATAGTTTACCGAACACGTAAGTCACTTTAATTCCCTTTCCCTTTTCTTGGCAAATTGTCTCTTCGTGCCTCAATTGGGCTGACCATCCTCAATGGCAGCAAGTAAGGCCAAGAACTGATCTTTATAACCAATAAATGGAAGCAAAGTTTTACTGTTCCAGAATTTTCCATGCCGAAACAGTACCGGCACGATGAAGGTAGGTGTTCCGTACCATGTCAAATACCAGTCATTTCAGTCAATTCCGGCCGATTTTCGGTATACCGAACGAAATTTATATTTCGGCCCAGAATGTTGAAAGCAAGGCATGGGCCATAGCAATTTTGTTACTATGTTGAAACTCCTGGCCATTTTATATGATTTAAAGCTTTTATTACTACCAAGTACTAAGGGCAAGTTTGGCAAGTGGGATGGAACACAAAATTCTCATCTCATCTTATCAATACACTTTTTCAATTTTTTACACAAAATATAATAAACAATTCAACGTTTTCAAATCTCAATTCAATTTTTTCAAATCCCAAAACAATAATAATATTAAAAAATAATATTTTAAACTTTCATCTAAAACCAAAAATTCTCAACTCATTACCCAAACCTACCCTAACTCTTTTACTTTTTCTATTCCTTTATGTCGGACCCAGTAGTGCCCACTACTTTGACCTTTTTCAATTTTAGAAATCTGGAAAATGAGAGGTTTCAGTCTTTCAAGCCTCGGGGCTTTTTTTTTTTTTTTTTTTTTTTTTTTTTTGCACTCATAAAACTACAACCCTCACTTTTCTTCTTCCTCTCTTTTCACTGCATGCTTGTATTCCCTTCTTTTGTTCCAAGTGTTGATCCTCTTATTGATGAAGATGAATGATTTTTTTTTTTCAAAAGTTGGATTAAGAACTTAGAAATATTATTAAGTTTTACAAATATGTGTTTTTAAGACTTGTACTAATAAGTATTATTAAGTTTCTCATGAATGTATGTTTTTAAGACTTGTATTGATGTTGCTTTGGAATTTAGTTTATTTATATATAATTAATTTATTCATATATAGGCTATCCCGAAATAGTATAAGTACCGAAATATTTCGTTTCAATGCCTCAACCCAAATAGTCACCGGAACGGAATTCAAAACTTTGAATGGAAGTCCAACACAATTGAATCACCTTGGCTTTACGTAGAACCCAAGCTGATGCTAGTATCTGTTCTTTCAGCAATGGCATTGAATTCAAAGGAGTCGGCGCATCCCAATGATAATCAGAACCAATGTTCCTGCTTAGAATTGCGTTCAAAGACTCCCCTTCATTTTCAGAAGCTCGGGGCTTGAATAAAACCAAGGTGCCAGCCTCGGTTTGGCAATCCTCTACACCCAATCTCTCATAATTGTTCTCCATCGGAATCTCAATGTCCGTTTGAGGCTCCCCTGCAAGCACCTCAACTGTAGGGCTCCCAATGTGACAAAGAGGGTCTTTGGCCCATTCTAGGCCTCTTCCTCTGTCCAAGAGCCCCTTTTACGGGCTTCTATCTCCACTGACAATGTCACCTCCTGTAAGCCGTCAAACATCAGCCCACCCACCACCTCGCCTACTCCTGGTGATGGGTTGTCACCGCAACTTTTGGCCCTTTTTCGATAACCGTGAGCCACCCGTACCAGCCCGAGTGTAGCACCTCTTCTTTTGGCCCATTTTGATTTTACTTAGACCACTTTTGTTTAAACCTGACGGTGATGGGCTTGATCCCAGGCCCACTCCATTCTCCATCCTCCGAATCATAATATTGACCAAGTCTTTCAATTGTAGCAAATCTTGTCTTCCTCCCTCCCCATGTGTCCTCTCTCGGTCAGAGAGCTTCTTGCCATTTTAGCACTATTTGTGCAAACTTGAGCAAGCGGCGCACGTCTCCTTCCTTCTCCCTAAAATTCTATCTCCTTTGCTTTCAAAATCCCATAATTGCCCTCCACCCTGTGTGATGTTGTTGCATCTCCTTGAACTTGTGACTTTCGGTAGCAAGCTCCAATGACCAAACCACCTTTGCGTAAGACTTAGGCAGAGTGTTCATCGATAGTTGCTAGGTTGAGTTTTTAGTCCTTGACAACCCAACCTTTCTCCCCTTCCCCTAGTTGCCGTAAGCTTCCAGCAATTCAACCAACATTTTGTTCCACCCTTTCTCCCTCCATTCTTCTGGTATGAAAACGAAATTCTATTGACAACCATTGCCATACTCCACCAATTGGAGCATCACTAGGCAATGTAACTTATGTTACCATCCTGATAGGTTGCAAAGACCTCCTTATCGCCAGTCGAACATGCCTCAAGGGCTCTAGTGAATCAGTTCACCATGGACATTTCCAGGACTAATGCTTTTGTAACCTTCCAGCTTCTCTCTGTTATGCGAATCCATTGGCTATTGTCCTCTATTAATTCAAAAACTTTGAATTCTATGAGAACATGTTTCGCAAAAGCCATGATAATCTCATAGTTAATCACCAAAGATCATCATCAATGAGAAAGTGTGCTCGACATTTTCAAACCAGCATACAGAGAAAATGGCAAAAAACATCTCACTCAACCTAAGGAACTTATGCCTCAAAAGCAACACCTAAACTTGCTAGTTTAGTGAAACAAGGAATTCATTAAAAGTAATGCCATGAAAATCAATTACAATCAAACAATGGAATAAAGTATTGAAAAATAAATTTTTAAGCCCATCTCTTGATCTTCAAAACTTCTTTCATTCCTCTCCGTTCGAATACACCACTATAAACATATGGGAACCATCTTCCATATTATCTGAGAGTTACCAACATACTAGAACCATCTTCCATATTGGAACCATCATAAACATACACCACCATATGCAGTTTTCTAACAACAGACAAAAAGAGAATGTTACTCTTTATCACATTAGCACATGATTGGAGTTGGCAACTCTCTTCAATATTTCACCGAGTATATTTTGCAAGGGCAAAAGGAAGGGGGAGGATAAAATTCGTTGGATTCCTTGAAAAGAACGGGTCCTTCAAGGTTAAATCTTTCTACAATGTGCTCAACCCTTAAGTTGGTGGTCCACCACGCCCGTGGAAAAGCATATGGAGGAACAACGCTCCTTTAGGGTTAGCATTCTTTTCCACGGGCATGGAAGGACCCATTGTGGGGTAGATTTTCATTCTAGTAGAAGTTTGTCCTTGAAGCTAGAATGAACCAAAAAATCAAGAACACATAACTATATATAGCCATTTGCAGAAATATTTGAATAGTTATGATATCGATTTAAATTTAGTAATATTAGCATTCACGCCAACAAATGAAACAAACAATTATCGTGGTAATTAGTGGACTAGTTATAACAATCCAAAGAAAACTCAAGCTACATCTGGGTCTATATTTCAAAAGAACCAATCAATATTTAGATTAGAGCCCCTTGGAATTGTTATAAAGGGCAAAAGTCTCTCCTTCCCAAGCAATGTGGGATCCAATTCACAACCTCCCTCTACTCAATTCAAGGTATTGAAATCCCTACCTTAAAATCCCTAACATCTTTGTCATGTCGTTTCATCATAAGTGACACATTTCAAATCAAACAATTGTGATTGAGATCGCCTCTTATGCCAATTGCAACAACTCAAGGAAAACTCAAGTCACATCTAGGTGTATTCTCCAAAAGTATTCAATCATTGTTTTTTTATCGATAAACAAAATTTTATCAAGCATAAAATAGACAAAGGACCGAATATACGGGACATATACAAAAGCATCATTTGTGCCTGCTAGTTTAGTGTATTCAATCACTGTTACAATTGGAACTCTAGGAATCACTATAAATGGCAAGAATTTATCCATCCCAAATAATGTGGAGTCCCATTTGGCATTCACCATCTTCCTATACTCAACCCCAGGTATTAAACTAGAACTTTTATTCTTTGAGACAAAAAATGTCTCGTTTGGATTCAGAGATGAGATAAGATGGTTTTAGATGAAAGATAAAAATTGAATAAAATATTGTTATTATTGTTTTGAGATTTGAAAATGTTGAATTGGAATTTAAAAAAGTTGAATTGTTTATTATATTTTATGTGGGAATTTGAAAAAATTGTAATGATGAGATGAGATGATATGAGATCACTTCCCAATCCAAACTAAAATCACATGAAACCAAATGGATTCGTCAATTCATCGCATGAAATTAGGTTAGTAAAAGAGAACAAGGATACCTCAAGTTCACTTTGTGATTGTATTTGTTTTTTAAATCGCTCCTGAAAATCATTCACCTCTTTCAAAAGCTGCTCTTGCAGTGCCTGTTCGCGACCTTTTGCAGCAGCAAGTTCTTGTTCTGAATCTAGGAATCGATCTAAAATTTGCTTCCTCTCAGCTTCTGTTAGGATCATAAATGAATTAGGGGATAGAAGCTTACACCAATCCCACACACACACATCTATGTATGAATGCATGTATGCACATATGCGTGCATGCAAGCATGGAGAAAGCTTACATCAAATTCTCAATGACAATTCAAACAGAATTTCAATGGTGCATACAATGATATCTATTTAAAAAAATGAAAAAGAAAACTGCAAGTCATACCATTTAACTCATAAAGTGTAACATCTAGACCCCAAAAGTTTTTATTTTTTCTCATTATTTTGATTTATTTCATTTTTATCTATTTTTTATTTTTATTTTTATTACTTCCGTAATTTAACAATGGATCAGATTAAGAGGGTTTGTATTTCATTAGGAAGTTTCCTTATCAACGTGGTTATCCTTAATTTCCAGTTTGAATAGATTCCTAGATTAGAACCAACAATCCAATTCAAACTTTATCCAATCTCCAGATCACTCATGTACTTCCCCTTTTCCCTCTCTATAAAACCCACTAGACCCTCAGCAAAAACGAGAAAACTTTTACACACTAGCCACCATAGCAGCCACAGCAAACAGAGCAAAACCCACCAAGAATAAAACAGCCCCTGCGTTTTCCCAGCCACTGTCGACCACATTAGGGAAAGTCAAACCACCCCCCAGGCAACTCAGAAAGTGCCGACCAGCTTTACCCCGACGAACCCATAGATTTCCAGTAAGCCCACACCGGAATCTTCCCTCCCCTTCACTGTTTTCGGTTGGACAGCTTTTCTCTCTCCCTCTCTCACAGTTTTCTCTCGAAGCCCTCTCTCCATTTCTTTGCAAAATAAAAAGGGCCAGTCAGTAGTTTTTTTTTCTTTTTTGTATGTACAGTATCTGCCATCTAAAAGTTGAGTCACATCGTTACTTTTCAAAATATAGAGTTGCTTTTAAGTCTTTTAGCCCCTATCAGTTATACTCATAGGTGCCTTTTCAGTATTTACAGAAATTGCCACTAAAAAGCTGGCCATGTAACCTCCTGTAAGAGACTTAAAACTTTTTAATATTTTTCACCAAAAATGACCCTATTTCTTTTGGGATGGGTTGACTAGCATGGGCTTGTTTAATTTTTAGTTAAGTCAACCACCTCTTATTTTAAATTGGGCTTGATTTTCAGAAAGTGTTTGAATGTTTTAAGTGGACTACTTTCTTTAATTGGGCCTTGGGCCTACTTATTTTTAAAGGATTTTAAGCATATTTTAAAAACTATTCTTTTATATTATTTTTAGCCTATTATTTTAGTTAATATTCTAATTGACCTTTAACTAGATTTTTATAAAATTATTAAGATATATGTTCACTCAGAATATTAAGTAATATGATATGAGTTTTGAATAATATTATTATGTAATAATTATAGTGTAAGTAAATTATCTCTACATATGATTTTTAAGTATTTAGAATGCTACGACACATCTTTCTAGAAAATTTAGGTCTGATTAGTACCTCGAATAGGTCACGAGCTAGGACGTAAAATTATGGAAGCAGCGCTAAGAGGTAATTATTATGATCATATAATTGCATGTGTACTATAAATTTTCTAATGGTATATGAAAATATGATGTTTGTCTACACTACGCTACAAGCTAAGTCAAGGTTAGATTTCTTTCACGATTTTTTATGAATTATGACATTATGCTTGTATGAATGAATTTGTTGTTTGGTGGAGTGAATGATTCTAAAATCACATGGAAGCCATGAAATGTTCATGTAGTAATTTAAGTCAAGTATGCCATGTAATAAAATAGCCAGATTATATATACGATGTTCATATGGTACCTAGATCATGTATGCCATGTTTATGTAGTGATTAAATCATATATGCTATGTAATGTCATGAAGTATTTAGATCAAGTATGTTATATAAAGTTCAAATAGAACTCAGATCATGTATGCCATGGCATGTTTATGTTTAGATCATATTATGCCATGTACAAGAATATGCCATGTTATGCTATCTACAAGTATATGCCATATCATGCCATCTACAAGTAAATGTCATGTTAGAAAAGTTCATGATATTAAACAAGTTCTCATGCATTAAGAAAGATAAGATGTTTAAGGGTGACACGAACTTAAGCGTGTTCACCACAAACTATGTTAAGACGGTGCCACGGACCTAAGCGTGGTTCACCATAAGGTCACTCTAAGTTATGTTAAGGGTGACACGGACATAAGCGTGTTCACCACAAGCTATGTTAAGACGGTGCCACGGAACTAAGCGTGTTTCACTCCAAGTTATGTTAAGGATAACATGGATCTACGTAAGTTCATCACAAGTTATATTAAGGATGACACGGACCTAAGCGTGTCCATCACAAGATATGTTAAGAATGACATGGACCTAAGCATGTTCATCACAAGTTATGTTAAGGATGATACGGACCAAAGTGTGTCCATCACAAGTTATGTTAAGGGTGACACGGACCTAAGCGTGTTCATCACAAGTTATGTTAAGGGTGACACGGACCTAAACGTGTTCACCACAAGTTATGTTATGCGGTACCACAGACTCAAGTGTGGTTCACCTTATGTTAAGTGAAACACGGACTCAAGCATGTTTCACTCTATTTTATGACAAGTTATGGAGTGTCACGGACTCAAGCGTGGTTCAACATATAATAAGTGAAAGGCAAAATAAACAAGTAATTTATGCATTCACGTTATTTGTTCGCCATGATTATGCATGTTTCCACTCTTGTTGATGATGAATAAACATGCTATGCGAATCTGTGAATGATATATGTTTGTTTGAAGAGTCTTTCAAAACTTAGGTCTAAGCTAAATTATATTTTACGGTATAATGTACTATTTACTGAATATTCGACCTTTTTTTTTTTTTTGTTTCTTTGTTCTATTCTACGTTTAACTGTCACAGATGATAATTGTAAGGACGTAAAGCTAGAGGACCAAGAGTAGATCTAGTGCAAGGACTTAGTTTCTTTTATGATTTTTGGATAAAAAGTCATGCGTAGGGCTAATTTATGTTTTTACTTTATGCTTCATGTTTTCAAAAATAATTATGTTCAGTCTAATTAATGTTTCAATAAATGAGGTATGTCAGGATATAAATCTCTTTACCGGACATTATATTATGTACATTAGTAATATCTCTATCCTACGGGAATGGGGTGTTACATAAAGCATTTGCTCAGGACTCAGGTTACGGCATATAATGATAAATGAGAAAACATCATTCCAAACAAATTATTATATTTTCTATCATTTCCTAAGATTACTTGCCTCTCGAGCCCTATGAGATTAATATTTGCAACAGAGAGAATAAAATATAGAAATAAAACCACATGGAAGGCTGGAGCATTACGTGAAAATTTAAGGAACGCGGAACCTGATAGAATTTAATTGAGTCAATCAGCTAGGTCAACTTTTTTTAGGAATGCAGATTTCAAAGTAAAACATGTTGAGAAATGTAGTGGAAGATTTCTTCAACTCACCAACTTTGCTAAAATTCTCCTCCAAAGCCTTCGATCTGGACTGGTAGTCGTCAACTTGCTTCTCTGCACAGCTTAAGGCGTCAAAGAAATCCGATTTAACCTACATTAACAAGAGCGATAAGTTGGCAAACCCAATTGTGTGAGCCATTGCTGATCTTGAAGAATCGGAATACGGCACACAATATACAACCAAGCTGGTTAAGTTAAAACCTCAGGCGTTATAACACGTGAAATAATTTTTCTTTCGAAAAAGGGAAAAAATAAGAGAATATCAGCTAGATGTAATTTATCCCGATCGAACGTTTACTATAGACGCACACAAAAATGTGCGCGTACAGACATACATAAAGACAAAAATAAATAAATAATCTTAAAAAAAGTCCAAGAGTCCACGAAAACGTGTAGCCTTCTAGCTGAAAATCTCAACATGCATATACTAGAATTAGGGAAAATAGAAAAATATGAGAGCTAAAATAATGCGAGATCGATGATTCAGAATGGACTTGAAGGAGAAAAATGGGTATTGTCACCATTTGGCGACATTGGTAGGTGCAGAGCAAGTGTTCGCCCGAGGAGGGCTGGGGAGGGGGCGCCGCTGAAGGAGGATCCTCGTAGATAACGAGAGGCAGGTCTGACGAGGCGACCAACAGGCTGCCCGGATCCCTTGTTTCGGACCGTTGCTTCTTCGGTGGCGGAGTCCTCAAAATCATCCTCTCTCCTCTGTCTCAGACACCACTTAGGGCTTTTAGGCTCTCTATCGCTCTCAGATTCGCTCTCTAAAAGAAGGTTTTGAATGGAAAGCAAGGGCGCCACTTTTCCAATAGTATCTGAAGCAACAATGGCTGACAAATCGACACTTGAAAGAAAATCATCCGTGTTACTGGCCCTTTGTGGGTTAAGGCCTGGTTTGACTTGAGCTGGAGTCTGGGCGTAATTGTTTATGTTATGGGCTGTGTTTATTTTGTTTGTGTTATTTAATTAATTACTTCGAATCTGGTTGTTAATTGAGTCTGTAGACCGAATCTTTAGTCATTAATTGTCATTTATTAAGTGGGTTGTTAAGTTGTCCTCATGTTAGTGGGTCTGGACGTGGGCCGATGAGTCTGTGATGGTATTGCATAACTATTGTATTTAAGGTCCTTGAGCAATGAAAAGAGGTATCGAAAATTTCAATAAATTCTAATTGTTGGAGGAGAAGTCCCTCGAAGTGGTTCAAGTCTTTTCTAGTACTAAAAGCAGCATAATAGTGGTATACGAGCCAGGTTGGGGCCATTGGCAGGGGTAGTGAAACTCGTTATTCCCAATTAGCTGATACAATTACCAATATGAGACATACACAGGATATGTATTAGCAAAATCAAGAAAACATGCAGCGGGTTGTGGACAGATTGGCGCTAGGGGTGTAAATTTTAACCGGTAAACCGGAAAACCGGACCGGACCGGTTGTGCCGGTTTTGAACCGGTTCGGTCCGGAACCGGTTTCATAAAATGAAAAACCGGCCGGAACCGGTCCGGTTTCGGTTCCGGCCATTTTTAGACCGGACCGGACCGGTACTATTTAATATGTGTATATTTTTTTATTTATTTAATGTTATATGTTATATATTTTATATTATATATAATTTTTTATATATAATATATAATAATATAAATTATAATTATATATAAGATAGTGTTATTTTAATTTATAAAATAAAAGTTTAATCTCAAACATGAAAATTTAATTGATCATATGCTTTAAATATATAATATTATAAATATATATTATTTATTAATAACATTTTATCATAGATTCATAAGAAGTAAGAACCTAAAAAGAAAGAAAATCACTCAAATATTATTACTAAATTTTAATGGCCTAATACACTTAAAACTCTTTATATTTTTTTTGATAAGTACATAAGACATTAGTAGATAAATATAAATTATATATATTAGCATATAATTTATATAAAGCCATACCAAAGCTATACTAATAGCATAAATTTTTTACATAGCACTTTTTTTTTTTGCATAGCAGTCTTTTTATATAGTAGTTTTTTTTTAAGTATAATTTTTTAACATAGCAGTTTTTTTTTTTTTTATAAACAGATTTTTTTTATAATAAATATATATTTTATTAAAACCGAAAAACTGGACCGAACCGGACATGAAACCGGTAAAACCGGAATACCGGTTTAGGAGGGTAATCGGTGCATAATCGGTTTTGAAAAATGTAAAACCGGTGCCTACCGGTTCGGTCCTAGATTTTGTCTAAAACCGGACCGAACCGGACCAGTTACACCCCTAATTGGCGCAGCAGTTGCAGACCGTAGCTTTGAGTGTAGAAGCAATTGTAAAGAACCTGGATAAGAGGGAAGAAAATGTTAGTAACTCTCAAATGACTAATACCAGGTATGAGGAGCAAGGAGGTATACAAACCCGTGCTATCCGTTTAGATTTTCCAAAGTTTGATGGGGATGATCCTCACGGTTGGGTCTATCGGGCCAATCAATTTTTTACATATTATCAGACTAATCCCCTTCATAGAGTATTATTGGCATCCTTCCACATGGAAGGAAAGGCACTCACTTGGTTCCAAGATTTGGAATCCTCTGGAGGTATAGCTAGCTGGGATGGCTTTGTGAGGTCATTGCATACTAGGTTTGGCCCAACAATCTATGATGACCCCATGGAAGCTATGGTGAAGTTGAAGCAAACCACAACTGTTGAAGCTTACAAAACCCAATTCGAAATTCTATCAAATCAGTGAAGGGGTCTTGCTGAGCTATATAAGCTCAGTTGCTTCTTAATAGGTTTGAGAAAAGATATAAGGTTCATGGTAAGGATGCTTAACCCTCAAACTCTCGCAGTTGCTTTCGGTTTCGCTAAAATGCAGGAAGAGAATGTTGCAGCCTTTCAGAGGGCTAACCGACTGGGTCTAGGGCCACCTAAACCCACACTCAGCTTACCACCAGCCCAAGAAAAAAGGAATACAATTCCAGTTCAAAGGTTAACACCTGCACAAATGAAGGAGCGTAGAGACAATGGACTATGCTATAATTGTGATGAAAAGTGGGGACCGAGACACATGTGCAAGGCAGCAAGACTATTTGTCATGGAATGCGAGGACTCTAGTGATGATGAAGATGTAGTGCAGGGGAAGTCAAACAATAGAGGGGACAATGACGAAATAAAGACTACTAATGAACCCGAGATAGTGGAGATAGAGCCAAGAATATCTATACATGCGTTGGTGGGCTCTCCTAGCCCAAAAACAATGAGGGTAATGGGGCTGATACACGAATGCAAGGTGGTAATATTGATAGATACAGGAAGCACTCATAACTTCCTGGATCCATCTGTTGCCCAAAGAGCTAGGTTGTTGACACAGCCCACTAAAGGTTTAACAATGCAGGTGGCAAATGGTGACACCCTTCCTAGCCAAGGAAGATGTGAAATGGTGCCACTACACATGCAGGGTAACTCCTTTACTACTGAATTTTATGTGCTAACATTGGGTGGTTATGATGCAGTCCTCGGGGTTAAATGGTTCAGTACTTTGGGACCTATACTATGGGATTTCTCCAAACTGTTGATGAAATTTGAGATCCAAAAACAACCACAGTTATTACAAGGTATGACACCCTCAAAACTCACTTGGATAGAAGGGAAAAAGTTGGGAAATGTTACTAAACAAGAAAAAAGGGGAGTAGTGATCTAGCTTATTACCTCAATGAACCCTTCTCTATCTTTCATAGAAATCGAACCCAATCTCAAACAACTCATAGATGACTTCCAAAATATTTGTGATGAACCAAAAGGCTTACCACCCCTAAGAGCTCAAAATCACCACATTAACCTACTACCCAACACAAAACCAGTATGTATGGGATCCTATAGGTATCCTTACTTTAAAAAAAATGAAATAGAAAAACTGGTCCAAGAGATGTTATCTTCAGGAATCATTAGACCTAGCCAAAGTCCTTTTTCGTCGCCCGTCTTTTGGTTAGGAAACATGATGGGAGTTGGAGGATGTGTGTAGACTACCGAACACTAAATAAAGAGACTATTAAGGTTAAATTCCACATTCCCGTAGTTGATGAACTCTTAAATGAACTCCACAGGGCAACAATTTTCAGCAAATTATACCTAAGATTGGGTTACCACCAAATTAGGGTCAATCCTCAAGATATTCCTAAAACGGCCTTTAGGACCCACGAAGGGCATTATGAATTTTTGGTAATGCCTTTTGGGCTCACCAATGTCCCATTTACCTTCCAAAACCTCATGAATGACATTTTCAAGCTATATCTAAGGAAGTTCATCCTAGTTTTCTTTGATGATATACTTATATATAGCAAAACCTTAGAGGAACATCTCAAACATGTCAAAATTGTCCTACAAATTCTGCAACATCACCAACTCTTTGCAAAGAAATCTAAGTGTAGCTTTGCGTGCTCGGAAGTCGAGTACCTTGGTCACTTGATTTCAAAGGAAGGAGTTAAAGCCGATCTTAAAAAAATTGAGTCCATGATAAATTGGCCCTTTCCTAAAAACATTAAATCATTACGAGGTTTCTTGAGGTTAATGGGCTATTATAGGAGATTCATTCAAGGATACGGTACTATAACTGCTCCCTTAACAGCCCTCCTCAAGAAAAACTTTTTTTCCTAGACAGATTCAGCTAGAGAAGAATTCTTAAAATTAAAACAAGTTGTCACTAATCCCCCTATTTTGGTGTTACCTGACTTTACTAAGTCCTTTATTATCCAATGTGATGCTTTGGGGTGTGGAGTTGGGGCTGTTCTCATGCAACAAGGTAGACCAATTGCATTTATGAGCCAGGTAATTCAAGGCAAGGCACTACAGCTCTCTACATATGAAAAGGAATTGATGGCACTAGTGCTAGCAGTAAAAAAATGGAGGCCCTATGTGCTGGGGGCAGAAATTTCACGTACAAACAAATCATCAAAGTCTTAAGCATTTGTTGGAACAAAAGCTGGACACTCCTTTTCAACAGAGGTGGCTAACTAAGTTATTGGGGTATGAATTCATTGTGGAGTACAAAAAGGGGAAGGAGAATGTAGTTGCTGATGCTTTGTCAAGAAGGGATGAAGAAAATAGAGCTGAGCTGTTGGCCATCTCAACTCCTACAGATAGTTGGCAAAATTCACTAAGGGGATCCTATGCTTCATATCCTAATATACAACAGTTGATGGAAGATTATGACAAAGGGTTGCTGAATTTGCAGAAATATAGCAATAAGGAAGGGCTATTGTTCTATAAAGGTTGACTATATATTGGTAATTCATTACCAATAAAAAAAACAAATTATGCAGCTAGTGCACAGCAGTCCCTTGGCTAGTCATTCTAGTTTCCACAAAACTATGCAGCGAGCTCGAGCAGAATTTTATTGGAAGGGAATGAAAGGGGATATCAAGAAATTTATCCGATAATGTGAAGTATCTAGGAGGGCTTCTTCAGCCCCTTCCAATACCCGAAAAGGTTTGGACTGATATATCTATGGATTTCGTTGAAGGGTTACCTACTTCTAATGGGTGTAATGTGATTTATATGGTGGTGGACAAGCTCTCCAAGTATGCTCATTTCCTTCCTATTTCTCACCCATATACTGCAGCAAAAATTGCATAGGTTTTTATTACCCATGTTTTTAAATTACATGGCATGCCAAAGTCAATAATATCATACCGAGACCCTACATTCACAAGTGCATTTTGGAAGGAGCTTTTCCAAATACACGAAACAGAGATTAAGCTGAGTTCAGCCTACCACCTGCAAACGGATGGTCAGACTGAGATTGTAAATAAATGTTTAGAACAATATTTGAGGTGCTACGTGGGTGATAAACCAAGGGAGTGGGTGAAGTGGTTACCACTAGCTGAATGGTGCTACAATACTAATATTCATAGTTCTACTAAATTATCCCCATTTGAGGTAGTTTATGGATGTTCACCACCAAAATTACTCCCTTATACCTCTAGAACAGCTTTAGTGCAGGCAGTGGACGACTTGTTGAGGAATCGAGACACCTTGCTGCGTATTTTGAAGGGGAACCTACAGATTGCACAAGATCGAATGAAGAAATTTGCTGATTACAAAAGAACAAAACGACAGTTCGAGATCGGGGATTGGGTGTACCTTAAACATAAACCTTATAAGCAACATTCTGTGGTGCAAAGAAGGAACTTGAAGTTGTCGCCACGAATTTTTGGACCGTACCAGGTGGTTGAATGAGTGGAAACGGTGGCTTACCGACTAGAACTTCCACCAACAGCAATGGTTCACCCAGTGTTCCATGTATCGCGCCTCAAGAAAAAATTGGGCCAACATCATAAGCTATGCCCCACTCTTTTGCTAGTAAATTCAGATGGGGTTCCTCACGCAGAGCTGGAGGAAGTGTTACTGTGATACCCCGTTTTTACGTGTATTTTCACTGAAGGGTTGTTTTTAATTTGAATAATATATTGGTTTATTTATTTTAAATTAATGTGTTTTAATTGGTTTTTAATTTATTTGAGGTGGTGTTTAATTTATTTTAGTCGTTTTACGGTTTTTAATATCGTTTTCGGCGGATCTGTTTTTGGTTTCCGGAGTGAGGATTGGATCTCATTTATTTTCTTTTCTCTTTTTCTTTTTCCCTTTTCCTTTTTCTTTTTCTTCTTTTCTTTTTTTCTTCTTTTTTTTCTTCCTCTTTCCTTCCCGGTTTCTCTCTCCCCGCGCAGCACTCCTCTCTTTTCTCCTTCCCGTCGCCTCCACTTTGACCGGCCAGTTCTCCGCCGTCCGGCCACCGTTTAGTGCACCGCCACCACCATTCTCTTCCCCTTCCACCAGAGATCATCCCCACCAATTTTCAGAGCCATCGGACCAGCCGTTAGCTTTCGAGAGCCGCCGGAAGTCGCTGCACCTGCTCTGTTTTTGCCCCTGTCGCCGGTTGCTTTCACAGCCCAGAACCGCCGCTCGCCGGCGGTGTGGCCAACACCACCCACCCAGTTTTCTTCCTCTCTCACCGGTGAACATCCCCACCAAGTTTCACCTCCATCCGAGCCACCGTTAGCCGCCACGAGCTCCTCCAAGCCATACGGTTTTTCACCGTTTTCGGCGCCGTCGCACCACCTCCGGCCACCATCTTTTCACAGCTTCTTCCCCTACCTCTTGCCGACCTAAACCACCCATTTCCGGCCTCGATCCGTTGCCAGAGTAGCTCCCACGAGCTCAACTCCGTTCAGCCCCTTTTTGGCCTTCGACCACCATTTCCACCACCACCCACGGCCAAAACTCATTTCCCTTAGCTTCATAAATATCTCAAGGTCATTCCCTATCAATCCCGAGCCTTGGTTTGTCCCCGTTCGAAAATGGGCAATTTATTACCCACGACAACAGTGTAAATTACATTGTTACGTTGCTTTTTCTCCGCCGTTTGCAACGCCGGGTATTTTCTAAAATTACCGTATAACGCTGTAAGTATTTTCCAAATCTTACTTTCAGATTTAAATATATTTTGCTCATTCAATAATTATTTATCTGTTGGTTAGCTGATTCTGGACTGAGTCCGAGGAGTTCGGGAGTCGGATGGATGGAGGATGAAGTTGCTTGTTTTATTGATATATGTTGGTTGATTATTTTTATGCATTGTTATGGCATTACATGGTACATGCACGTGTGTTTTTGTCTAGGTGTGAAAAGCCTATGTATTGGCGTGAGTGGTCTTACGGGTGCGTGTGTATCACGACCCCAAGCCGGGATGGGGTATTATCCCGGTGGAGCTCCTCTGGTCATTCGGGAGTGGAATAAACTGAGTGATGTCCCCTGAGTTGTCGCTAGACGACGGGAGCGGGGGCTAGGGGTTGCTTGCATACGAACGCGCCGGGCGCGGAACCGGGCATCGCTCTACGCACCGACTCCGTGGCCCTTCGCTGGTGAGGGCTAGAGGATGCTTGGCTACGAACGTGCGAGGCACGGAACTGTGCATCGCTCGTTAGGTGTCACATGCGTGGTGGTACTCTGCGGTGTGGCACTGGAGCCAGGGTGTGAGGATGACCCCTAGGGGAGGTCATGGTGCATACGGTTAATATGGATAATGGTTTGAGTTGGATAAAAGCCAAATGTGACTTTTGGCGTGTTTTTCGGAAAGGATGTGTTTTTGGGCCAAAAAGGATTTTTGGCGTGTGTGGAAAACTGTGTCTTTGGGTTTTGTGCATTGGGCATGTTTCATGCATGTTGTTTGAGTTCTATGTGTTTTTATCTGGTAGTGTTTGGATTTTGCTTACCTGCGGTACCATTTTTGGTTCCGTAGCTTTTGGTGCAGAGTTCGAGGATGAGGAGGAGGAGGCTGAGCCCGAGGACGCGGCTCCGCCGGGGTGCTGAAGTTTATGCTTTGTATTTAGTTTAAAACTGTATTTGTGTTTTTTGTAATATTTTATCTATGTATGTTTTAAACAGCTTGTATTACGTTAAGAAAAATTCTGGTACTTAGTTATGACTTTCGTTATCCGCTGCGTGTTTTCTTTGTGCACATTGGTTGCTTTTGCACACACTTGGCACCCGTCGATGGGATGGTGACCCGGGTTGTCACCATCCGGACGTCTCGATTTCCCCCTGTTCGGGTGTGGGGATTTGGGGGCGTTACAGTTACAATGCAGAATGAAGAAAAGAAGAATGTGGTGGTGACTGAGTGTTTGGTTAAATGGAGAGGCATAGGGCACGAAGAGGCATCTTGGGTTGAACGTGAGAAGTTGAAAGAAGACTTTCCCAACCTTGCGGGCAAGGTTTTCTGAGGGAAGGGGAATTGTTACGGGCCCTTTGTGGGTTAAGGCCTGGTTGGATTTAAGCTGGAGTCTAGGCGTAATTGTTTATGTTATGAGCTGTATTTATTTTGTTTGTGTTATTTAATTCATTACTTGGAGTGTGGCTGTTAATTGATTCCGTAGACCGAGTCTTTAGCCATTAATTGTCATTTTTCAGTTATTAATTGTTGTCAGTTATATTATTGTTGTCAGTTATTAAGTGGGTTGTTAAGTTGTACTGATGTTAGTGGGTCTGGACGTGGGCCGATGGATTCTATGATGGTATTGCATAACTATTGTATTTAAGTTTATGGAGCAATGAAGAGAGGTATCGAAAATTCCAATAAATTCTAATTGTTGGAGGAGAACCTCCTCGAAGTGGTTCAAGTCTTTTCCAGTACTAAAAGCAGTGTAACAATCCGATTCATCCCCCTCTTTTCTTTTTACCCCGTGCGGTCGCCCGCAATTAAATCGTGCATCTTGCTCCGAAAGATGCTGCAATACAAATCGTTTTACTACAATTATGATTATAATATTAATTATAGCTTAGTTTGAATATAAAATCGGTCTCGTCTCATCATTATAATTTTCTCAAATTTTTATACAAAATATAATAAATAATTTAATTTTTTTAATTTTAAAATAATAATGATATTAAAAAATAATATTCTAACAATATTTTATTTAATTTTCAACTCTCATCTAAAATCATCTCATCTCATTTCACGATATAAACTACACCTTATTCTAAATATCTTAAATTACTGTCTATCAATTGATTGTGTCGGATTCTCACATCCTTTGCATCACTAATGTGAGTGTTTTAGGCTAGTTTGGTTATTTAACTTATTTCAACTCATTTTATTTAATCATTACAACTTTTTCAAATTTTAACATAAAATATAATAAACAATTCAATTTTTTCGAATTCTAAAATAATAATATTTTTAAAAAATAATATTCTAATAATATTTTATTTTATTTTCAACTTTCATCTCAATTCAACTCAACATCCAAATACAACCAACTCTGTTTGGATCTTGAACTAAACTGAGATCATATCTTAGTCTAATTTTAAACTAAGTCTAACATTCAAACACTCAACTTTTAAATTTTTAAACTCATTTCAACTTAAAATTTTTTTATATGTGGAAACATTTTTCAATTCAACATTTTTTTTATATGTAAGACCTATAACATTTTCAACTTTCCATAAATAGATATAAACTCATCTTATAATTTAAACACATATAAATTCATCTTAGGTAGACTCCACAAAACTCACTTCATTATTTTAACTCATTATTATTTATAAAAAAATAAATTGTACTCATAATGCGATGAGGCTACAAATATGAGTTTGGTGTATTTTTCTTTCTACCTGCTAATTGAGAATATTATGCATACTATATGCGCGAGTTTTCTATTGTCCCAATCCCGTCCTCTGTGTTTGAATTTTTTTTTTTCAAACATGAAAATCAAAATATAAATTTTAAATCCAGCATACAGATTAGGGTATTGAACTTATAGAATTATAAATTTTAAATCAAAATATACATATCCAATTTTAATTATCATATAAACGTATAATGCATAGAGAAACATGAAAATCCTAACATCGAGTAGTTAGAACTAGAAGTTAGAAATAGTACTGAAATAGCTCTACACAATGGCAAAAGCGCGCACGCAATTCAATAAGCTCTAATAGCCTTAATCTAAAAATGATGTATTAAAATCTCTAAACTTTTGTTAGTTTTTTATTTTTTATTTTTATTTTTATTTTTTATAAATAAACTTCAATTCATTCTTGTATGAAGGAAGTTACAGTTGTAACCAATAATTACAGATAACATGTCCTGATTACAAACCAACTACCCATCGATTATACTCTCCCTTGCATAACTTTCATTGTGCCAGGCAATGTATAAAACTTCTAAGCTCTCCATTAACAAAACCGTATTGAGATGCAAGATTCTGTAAAATATAAGTGTCTATCTCTACTCGTATGTGAAAAAACAATACATTACATCCCCACCCTCCATATGAGGAGAGAGACTTTTCAACCTTCACCATCCATAAAAGGAGATGACTCACAACCCTCATCCCCAAAAGAGGAGAGAGACTTGCCTATTTCAAAAACAACACTAAACAGACTACACTAACGAACCACTATAAAAAACAAAATAACAAAATAAAACAACACAACAAACCATTGTAAAAAACATAAATTGAAACGCACTATGCTCTCCATAGACATCGTATGCCCACTATCCTTTTACCCAACCACTTTCTACACATAAGTTTCCTGACAGCACCCCACGATCTTCACGGGTAACCTGCAGACCACTCCTCCACCAAACACGACAACCAACAAAAAGCATAACCACTACACAAAGCAGCAAGCTTCTCACCATTGCCAGCTCCATCACTATCAGTCAACTTCTTCAACTTCGTCGCCATCAGCCCCAACCCATAACCACCAAACGAGCCATCCTCTACTTAGGCTAGAAGAGACGAAAACCAGAGTAAAAGAAACCGTACTGAGGGCCTCTATTCTTTATCGACCAAGCACACAACCACTGAGAGACTTATTTCTAGACACTCGAATATCCAACATGGAAATAAACACAAGAAAATCCCTAGAAGAAAACTCTAAGGAACCCATAAATGAAATCAGAAAAAACCCCAAAAAAACTATGTCACCCCACTCCGGCCACCACCCATGAGAATCTCCACCCTTAGCTATACTCGGACTCCACTCCAGAAGATCCCTTATCCCCTCATACACCTCAGCATGAATCCCAAAAAAACTACTATGTTTTCCTTAGATAAAACAAAATATCTTAAACCCCACGAGATTACACCCAAACCTATGAGCATTCCAACATTTTTGATGGCAAAACACCCGAACCCCGCCTAGACCAGAGACCCTCTGTGTTCCACCATGTCCAACTACACAGTTTAGTTATGGTGGTCAACTCAAAAAAAACCTTCGGACCACACCATTCCATGGCCAAAAAAAGAAGTCGAGGCCCTCCTCCTCCATCGTGCAATCACCACCCTGCGAACCGCGAGATTTATTATAGAGGATGACTTCGGGCTGCTTGATCGGGAGGTGGAGCTTTCAACCACCATACCACTGCTAAACCAATGCTTTATTTGTAAACGGAAACTAGAGCAAAAAACAAAAAGAGAGGTGGAGGGAGCTTCCCCTCATATGGAATTGTATGCCTTGTTTTCTAGAGAGATGATGGAGCTTCTCTCACTAACTTCTTAAACCTCTAATAAGTTTTTTGTTAGGTTCAAATTAGTATAAAGTTTTTGAATCAAATATATCTTAAAACCACATAGTATGATTATTGAGTTGATGATTAACCTAACCTATAGATTTAAATCAAATATACAATAAAAACATAGGTTTATAAAACCAAAAATCGAAGAGCTAAACATTGATAATGACAGATACAATGATAAGAACATCGATATAAACAAATAGAAAATATGACCAACGAGAGAACCATGGAATAACAATAATGCAAAATGATGCTTCGAGGTATGCACAAAGACGTAATAAAGTTACATTATGAATGGTTTAATAGAGGAATTGACTATCGAAGAATATGAATAGTGAAATGGTCATATTAGGAAAATATGTTGTTTTAAATATTTAAAAAATAAATTAAAACAATGTATAGGCAGAAATTTGGATGAAATCGGGTTTTTGAAACCCAAAAATCTTGATTCAAGGCTATACCTAGATTTTATTTTGTTACAATAGCCTACATGTTATTAAGCTTTTTTTGAGAAAAAAATAATGTTGAAAATCATACATTTTTGTTTTAGTCCAAAAGCCTATAATTTATTATAATCTTATAATGAAAAAATATTGGTGAAAAGCTTATATATATAAAACATATATTTTATTAAACTTTTTTCAAGGAGTTATGTTGAAAACCATAATAGTAATATTAAATATTGTCTATAATAATAAACATATATTAAAATAAGAAACTAAATTTTATATAAAAAATAAATAAATTAGAAACAACTAATTACCTTTTTAATTAAAGGCATGTAAAACAAAACAAAAAACTATTTTGCTTTTTTTTTTTCTTCTTCTTTTACTCAAGGCTAAAGATTATATATATATATATATATAAACCTGAAACTTGAGTTCCATATCCAGCCCAAATCGGATAGGTCCTGGTTTTGTAGTTAGGATTTTAAATTTGGGCCAGAAATCGTAACTGGAACATCTATGTTCTAGATCGAATTGAGAAAAAATCCAGCTCAGATGAACAATCTTATAAAATAATATCACTCTTCTGGGTGAGATTTTGATAAAACATTTATTCTTTTATTTATTCTTTTTATTGTTTTAGGTATAGTTTGAATAGCAAAATTATCCTAACTTGTCTCATCTTATTTTATTTTAATATCTAAACATTACAAATACAAACATTTATTAATTTCAAATCTCCATATTTTTCATCAAAATTTTATATAATTATTACATGATCATTATAACTTTACACAAAATGCAAAAGACAATAATAATTTTTTTAATTTCAAAACAAAAAAGTTTATTAAAAAAGTATATTTAAACAACTTTTTAACTTAATAATATTCTTATTCAATTATTTATCTATCATTTTTTAAATCTAATAAAATATTTTAAATTAAACTATTTAACTACTATTACAAATATACTAAAATATTTTAAATATCCAAATAATCCCTTTCTCTTGAGTCCTTGACCATAAAAAAATGAAAAGAAGGTAGTCTTGATAACCATTATAAGCATAAAGATTTTGGTGGTGTTCTCACCCTTCTGGCGAGTAAAAGGCGAGAAGGAGACAAATCAGTGGGTCTAGGAGGAAACAAAAATGGTAACGAAAAGTTATACCCATTATCTTTACGTCATATACTATACATAATTTTTTAATTTTTAATTTTTAATTCTTTTATCAAATATATATAGACAATAAATAAAATAATTCAATTAATTTATAAAAAAAAAAGGTATAGTATATAATGAATAGAGATAATGAGTATCAAAACTCAATAATAAAAGATGCAATAAAATAAGGGAAATATTTTAGTTATGAAAAGACTATACAAAAATAAATTTATAAACTAATGTGGTTTGATGTAGTACGTTAGATTGTAAAATTATTTGTATTATAAAGTAGATATAATAGATCACATAAAACTACATCAATTTGTAGGTTTATTTTTATGTTATCTATTTGTATATGTAGTAGTTATTATAAAATAAAGAGCAATGTTATATTTACGTATTCACAGTATTATATATACTTAGCGGTTTTATTTTATTATTATATATATATTTTTTAAAATTACATTTAAAATTTATTGTAAGTATAATTAGTATTTGCATAAAATAAAATGGAATTAATAAAAAAGGAGTTTGAAATAAATAAATTAGGAAAGAAGAGCAAGGCTTAGTTTGGATAATGAAATGATTTCATTTCATCTCATCATTATAAATTTTTTAAATTATCACATAAAATATAATAAATAATTCAATTTTTTTAATTTTAAAATAATAATAATTTAAAAAATAATATTTTAATAATATTTTATTTAACTTTCAACTTTTATATAAGAGAAGATTTGGATAGTGAGTTAAAATGAAAGTTAAGAATTGAATAAAATATTATTTTTATTTTAAGATTTGAAAACATAAAATTATTTATTATATTCTAAAATAATAATAATTTAAAAAATAATATTTTAATAATATTTTATTCAATTTTCAACTTTTATCTAAGAGAAGATTTAGATAGTGAGCTAAGATGAAAGTTAAAAATTAAATAAAATATTATTTTTTAATATTATTTTTATTTTAAAAATTTAAAAATAAAATTATTTATTATATTTTATATAAAAATTTAAAAAATTATAATAATGATAAAATAAAATAAAAGTAACGGAAAGATTTGTTACATGCAAACAATACCCAAATGAGCAGACATAATACTTAAATTAAAATAAAAAAGTGAATATTTTAATAATTGAGTCTGAAAATGGGACAGCGGGTGTAGGTTGTAGGGGGTACAGGAGCCAGCACTGACTGGGTCGCTGTTCTATACTCCCAACTCCTTTTCTTATTTCTTCTTTTCTTTATAAATAAGCAGTGTAAAAAAGCCAGTCCGCGTCCGTTCATTGTAAGAGGGAGAACATATGTACACAGTAAAACCAAAAACGAGAGAGACAGAGAGAGAGAGTATGTGCGCGCGCGCGTGAGAAAGAGAACTGAAAAAGAGGCAAACAATTTACAAAGAGGGTCCGTGTGGTGTCGGCTTCAACCAAACACCCACCTTATCGATCCCTCGTTCATCTCCTTCGCCACACCTCTATTTCTCTGTCTGTAGCCCTTACCGATTTGCTTTCCATTATACTTTTGTACCAACCGGAGGAGAGATAAAAACTCTCAGGTAATACTCACTCTCTATATTGCTTTAGTCTTATATTTTCTTTATTAATCTGGCTATCCGCTTCGTTTCCTTCGGCGTGTCTCGTCTGCACTTGTACCTAGGTTTTCCTTTGTGTGTGTGCTGGAATCTGCGAGATCGGGGTTGGGGTTGCTGTTTGGTTGGGGGAGAAATATGGATTGAATCGACAGAAAATGGAAGTTGTTACTCAATTTGGTCTTTTTTTTGGGTGAAACTCGAGAGTCAGATCAAACGTCACTCTAAGCGGGAGTCGTTTTCTTTCTTGGATCCGTAATTGTGGCGGAATTTCGATACGCACTTAATTGCTGATTTTCCTTTTTTCCCTCGGCTTTCCACCAACCAGTCATGGCATTCAATTAGTCACTTATATATCTTATTTTATTCTTCTCTTTTTCTTGTGACGAAACTTTGTATGAAATCTGTTGGTTGAAAAGGTTATGGATCTTCTTACGGCAAGGATCTTTTTTTGCTTGCCGGAATGTCCGCCGAGTAAGGTTCGGTGCATATTTGGCTGAAGATCGAGTGCTATTTTTCCTTGCGAAAACGAATTTGAAAGTTGAAAAGCCAACCTCTTTTGTGCTTTCATTTTGGTGCTCTATTTTGAGAGACGCGGCAGAGCTGGACTGGCAGAGAGAGTTGACTAATTAGGATTTAATACAATGACTCCGACACAACTAATAATGAGGCTGATAATAAATGCGTGATGATCAATGGGTTTGGTTTACTCGGTTAGAAAATTAATTCGTGCTGTCATTATTTTCTGGTTTGCAACAATCTTTGAACACAGGGTTTTATATATATAGTGCTCAGCTGAAGATTTGTGTGGGTTTCTAATGGCATTTGCGGTGAATCATTCCTCTGGCAGCCCCCGTGCAGGTTTGAGTTATTTGTTCTTTTACATGGTGGCTATTGTACATGATTTGTTGTAAATTTTTTTTTTTTTTTTGATAAGTATGTTGTTGTTGTAAAATTATAACTACTTATAAAAAAAAAAAAATTATAACTAGGAGGAACTGTTGACTAGCTTAATATGATATTTCCAGATTCCTTTTATGCTATTAACTAACTTGCATTTGCAAAATGATGCTTTCTTATAATACATATGACAGTTATTCCCCCACCCCTGTCTCTCTGAAATAATATTTTGAATAGAATCTGTTATATTTACCATTTTCTATTGGGGTGTAACGACTAAATATATCAGCAACTAAAACAGGATTGTGAGGTTTTTGGTTGATCGTTGTTTGTGTTTCCTAACTGTTGATTTTAATTTTTTTTTGTTTAATTTTTTTATGTGGAATAATTAAATGGAAATACTTTCTACAGAAAAAAAAAAACACAAGGTTTACTATGAGATTTTTTCCAATTATTTAATGGGATAAGAGAAGTTACGTGATGAATCTCTTTATACAAGTGAATGGAAAATGTTTAGAACGTACAAGTTATATTTTGCAATTGTACTTCCCAGGCAGAATGTTTCACGTGTAGACCACTTTTTACACACGAATAAATCCAACCTAAATTACAGCTCAGAAACAAATTTGTGTCAGCGAACCATCAGAAGTTTTCGACTCATCTTTACATTTGGTACAAATGGTCAGCATGTGGGCCAGGACATGTGAATCTTAACAAATATATCATGTGGAGTAGATGTGATAGGTTATAGATTTTAAAAATCAACCTAATTGCGCTCATGTAGGAAGATGAATATGAACTTTACATCCAAGACATTGTAAAAAATTTGACATGTTTAGAGATTAACGAACACTTTGGAATGATAATCATATTACTATTTGCAATAAATTGTTCATCGGTGGACATAATCTCCAATATGCAATAAATTGGCTTTAAAAATGATCTCTAATATGCTCATTGGTGGAGCTTAATGTGGGAGTTGATTAGAATTTTATGTGGTTTGAGTTGGGTTGGATGGACCGAGACCTTTAAGTATTATCTGATAACTTCATGTGATGGAAATCATGTACACATACAAATCATGGTAACATGCAGTTTGCATTGTATTTTCCACATTATTGTCGTATTATACTGTAAATTTTTCATGCTTATCTCTCTACTTTGCAAGCGTTCTTGGATTGGGATAACAATTTTTAAAGCACGTGTCTTTGGTTATTTCTAGTGATTCCAAATGATGCTTTATACAAGGAATTATGGCATGCTTGTGCTGGCCCCCTTGTCACACTTCCTTGGGAAGGGGAGCGGGTTTATTACTTTCCTCAAGGTCATATGGAACAGGTATTTTGAAGTTCAGCATTTGGTCATATTGTTGATATGAGGGAACATTCGATTGCTGTTTTGGATTACGGTGTTATAGGGATGAAACTGTGTCAAGGGCCAATATAAGCTCAATTTTAGGTTGTTTAGATCCTGGTCAATTGTTTTCTTCATGCATATATGGTAAAAAAAAATTATTCGACAAATTTTACTAAAATTTAATTTCATTATAACATCTGCATGATGTGGTGACTGGTCTTTGGAGCATCTCATTGTCAGTTTTCAGTACTTTATTATGCACAGAATTTATTCATTCATTTTTTGTCTGTTGGTGCTTTCATTTCTTGATTCATAAAATTAATTTGAAGGCATGGGTTCCTACTCTTTCAATTATTTCACAAGCCAATATCTGTTACTTTGGCTTTTTTTCTGAAAAATATTTTGTCCTTTTGTTTCTATCTCCCTTCATAACATGTATCTTCCTCTTTTACAGCTTGAAGCTTCTATGCATCAAGGTTCAGAGCAGCATATGCCTTCATTCAACCTCCCATCTAAAATTCTCTGTAAAGTTGTCAATGTCCAGCTTCGGGTGAGCATGCCATTATTTTCATTATCCTCACTCAAATTGATCTTACTTCTGCTTGTTTTTCATGCATTTGGGAAATTGGAATTTTCCTATGATTGTTATTAGTACCTTTACCTTGAGTGTAGGCTGAGCCCGAGACAGACGAGGTCTATGCACAGATCACTTTGTTACCTGAGGCAGATGTGAGGTTTCTCCAACTCTTTTATTTTTTATTTTATAATCCATTCAATTTTCGTCCCTTGGGCTTTTTTGTTATGCTGGCATCATCTTTCTTTATCCCTCTGCATCAGCAAAGTGAGATTACAAGCCCAGATCCTCCGCTCCCAGATCCTCCTAGGTGCACTGTCCATTCGTTTTGCAAGACACTTACTGCTTCTGACACGAGCACTCATGGGGGATTTTCAGTTCTTCGGAGGCATGCGGATGATTGTCTGCCACCATTGGTTAGCTTCAAAATTTTAAATTATCATTCAAGTCTAAATGAGATACTTGATGGTCCCCAACGACCTTTATCCAGTTATGTTCCTTGTGCCTAATTTTCAATGTTGTCTGTTCAGGATATGACCCAGCAGCCACCATGGCAGGAATTAGTTGCAACTGATTTGCATGGAAATGAATGGCATTTTCGGCACATTTTCCGAGGTTTACAATATTCGCAATTTTTTACATTGATTGCCCTTAGTGATAGCTGCAGATTGTGCACTAACTGCTTAGAATGGAATATTGTAGTCTCTTTATGCTTCAAGGCTTGTTTGTTTAATTCTTTATTGTTTGAGTTGTCTTGGTAGTTTTTTCTACATAGCAAAGCATTTTTCTTTTACTTTGGTGTTATTGCATGCAATTTCCTGGAATGTTAATTTTTTTTAATGTGTAGTCAAAGATTTTATTAAAACTTTAACATGTAGCCCAAGTATATAGGTAATGCAAGAGGAACACCTAACTATTAATAGAATTACCTGGAATATTACTGGAAATTCAACCTTGAAATATACTTTTTATTGCTCAAGTTTTTTCTTTTAAGATCTTTCTGAAAATCTCATCATTTATTGAGATTTGTTTTTATTTTTATGGGCAATAGTTAAGATTTTAATGGGCTAAGCCTCCATGATTTCATTGTATCTGTTTCTGTTTCTAATATTTAACTAGGTGCTTTATCTTGTTTACGTCTTGTGTACTTGGGCTAGGCCTACTAAAGTTTTTGTTTACCTTTTTTTTAATGACTTTTTTTTTTCCGGTATTGTGAAAGTGGTGGGACCATTCAAAATTGTTTGGAAAGAATTTTTTTTTGTGATTTTTGGGTTTTTATTTTATTTTTTATGGAAACTTGGGGCTTGTTTAGGAAGTGAGATGAGATGAGAATTCTGTGAATAATAGTAAAATGGTTTGTGAATAGTAGTGAAATTATTTGAGTTAAGATTTTTTTTAATAAGTAGTTAAGATGTTTATTGGATTTTGGGAAAGGAGAGAAAAAGTTGAATAATTCTAAGTTAAAATATTATTTGAATATAATTTTTTAATATATTTTTATTTTGAAAGTTGAAAAATTTGTATTGTTTTTCTATTTTGTTTGAAATTTTGGGAAAGTTGTAATGATTAGATATATATTTTTTTAATATAAGTAAACGATTGTATTAATAATAATAGGCTTAGCCCAAGTACACAAGAAGGTATACACGAGTTAGCGCCTATCTAGAAAGAAGAAAAAGAAACAAGAAAGTCATCAATGTCCAGGCTATTAAAATCTATAGCTATGGCCCATAAGAATAACGTTCTAAAAAAAAGTGATCTAAGTTCCTCTATAAAGCGTTCTTTATCTTCAAACGTCCGATCATTACGCTTCTTCCATAGGTACCACAAGATGCAAATAGGCACCAGTTTCCACACAGCTGTGATTTGGGGGGCTCCTCTTAGATTTGTCTAGCTGGCCAAGAACTCAACCACTGTGGCAAGCATGACCGAAGCTAGCTCTAACCTGCAGAAAAAATCATCCCATAGCTCTCTAGCAACCTCACAATGCAGTAGAAGATGATCCATAGTCTCACCACGTTTCTTATACATGCAGCACTAGTCTACTATGATCACCTCCCATTTCCTTAAGGGTTGGTTTGGTTACACAAAATTAAGCACTAGTCTACTATGATCACCTCCTGTTTCTTTAAGGGCTGGTTTGGTTACACAAAATCAAACTATTTCATCTCATCTCTTATAATTATTACAATTTTTTCAAATTCCACACAAAATATAATAAATGATTTAACTTTTTCAAATCTAAAAGCAAAATTAATATTAAAAAATTATATTATAACAATATTTAATATTTTATTCAAGTTTCAACAAAACATCTCATCTCATCTCATCTGAACTGTGTAACCGAATGAGGCCTAAGTTGTCCATCATCAAAATCTTACCCAAGGAAGCTAACCAAACAAAAAATGCCACTTTAGGAGGTGCTCTATTTTTCCAAATCTTCCAGGGAAATTGGTTGTCTTGCGATTGTGTGAGAGACTTATAAAAAGAACAAACCGAGGACATGCCTTTATTTGTTGGTATCCACCACAACCTATCAACTCGTTGAATGTTCGGTCTCATGGAGTATAGAAAACGAAAATAATCCTCAAAGCTACCAATTTCCCAATTTTGGGCAGCCCTGCTAAAGTTAACATTTCATTGGACTCGATCCCCAGATAGCACCATAACATCAACCACTTAATCTTCTTTTTCACAAGCAATCCTGAAAATTGAAGGGAATGAATCCTTAAGGGTGTTATTCCCACACCATGGGGCACTCCAGAGTTCCATTCTAGAACCATCTCCCAACATAAGTCTAGTGTGATGAGAAAAAACGCCCCACTCTCACCTAATATGCTTCCAAACTGCCACTCCATAAGCCCCACTCACCTCTCTAGTGCTCTAACCCCCCCACTTGCCTCTGTATTTAAGGTCTATCACCGAATTCCATAGGGTTTTCGGTTTCATAGTGTATCTCCACAACAATTTTTCAAGTAAAGTCCTATTAAAGATTTTCAAATTTCTAATTCCCAACCCACCAGAAGAAATTGGAGAGTATACGTTCTCCCACTTGCCCAGGTGGAATTTGAATTCATCCTCCAAGTCACGATGCAATTTTTCAATTTGAGTCGCCACACTTACTGGAATGGGGAATAGAGATAGAAAATACGTTGGTAAATTGGACATAGTGCTTTTGATTAAGGTGATCTGACCACCTTTCGGAGAAGTACAATTTCTTCCAACCTGCTAATCTACGTTCAATCTTTTCAATCACTATATCCCAGATTGATTTAGCCGGTGATGCTGCCCCCAATGGAAGACCAAGATAATTCATGGGAAAAGAGGAAACCTTACATCTAAGAATGTTAGCCAACTGTCGGATATTGCTAACATTACCAATTGGCACCAACTCTGATTTGTCGAAGTTCATTTTCAAACCAAATATTGCTTCAAAACAAAGTAAGAGGGCCCTCAATGCCAACATCTGGTTTTGTTCTGCCTCACAAAAAATCAATTATCATCTGCAAACAATAGGTGAGAAATGTTGAGAGTATCCCTAGTGGGGTCCCCAACCACGAAACCAGTCACAAAACCATTGTTAACCAAGGTCAAGATCATTCCGCTAAGCGTCTCCATAACTATGACAAATAAAAGTGGAGACAAATGATCCCCTTGAACTGTCGAAGAACCCAATTGGGTTGCCATTTACTAACACCGAAAACTTCACCATTGAGATACACCATTTAATCCATGAACACCATGTCTCCCCAAAACCACATCGCCCAAGCAAGTAAATTAAGAAGTCTCAATTCACATTATCATAAGCTTTTTTCATATCCAATTTACGTAAGATCCCCATATTGCCGAGTTTTATTCGACTATCAAGGCATTCATTGGCAACGAGAATTGAATCCAAAATTTGCCTACGCTTTTGTATTCGAAATAATCTTTCCCAACATCTCCCCTAGACGATTTGCAAGCACCTTGGATATGATTTTATACACCCCACTTACAAGACTAATAGGTCGATAATCTTTCACTTCTGTTGCCCCAAACTTCTTTGGAATAAGTGTAATAAAAGTGGCATTTAGGCTTTTTTCAAATTCTCTAACTGAAAAAAATTCCTGAAACACCTTCATTAAAACCTCCTTCACCACATCCCAACATGTTTGGAAGTTCCATTGAGAAACTATAAGGACCAGGTGCTTTATCTTTAACCATTTTTCTCACTACCCCATGAACCTCCACCTCCTCAAAGGGTCTCTCCAACCACGGAACACTTTGTGACTCAATGGATTCAAAGGCTAGTATATGTCCGGTTACTTGGGATTTTGTCTATTTCATGAGCGATAAAATTTTTGTTTATTGATAAAATAAAAGAATATAAGAAGGGGAAGCAACGGACCATTTATTGTTGCATTGTGAGGTGGCCATGTCCTTGTGGGATGATATCTTCAATCAGACCAAAGTGGCATGGGTTATGCCTAGAAAGGTAGCAAAGTGGTTTGGTGTTGGAAGGGTCTTTAGGGTTTGAAAAATTATTTCTCATTGTATTGTGTGGGCCTTTCGATGGAGAGGAATGGTAGGTCTTTTGAAGACCATGAGTGTTCTTTGGATGAGCTGAAAAGATTCTTCTTTAATACTCTTTTTTATTGGGCTTTGGTTATTGATTTTGCTTGTATCCATTTCTAGTCCCTAGATGATGCTAGGTGTATTTCGTGTATAGTTCCTGTGTACTTGGGCTATGTCTCTTTCCTTTTGATAAAATGTTATCCTTACTCATCTTGTGGAGCAGTTCAGGGTACCTGCATTGGGAATTTAATTGGTGAACTTTATATCTCAGGTGGTCTTACATTAGAATAAGTCTGAGTCCGTGTGATACCCCATACCGGGTGGTGAGTATAGGTGGTGTATGAGATCCCACATTACTTTAGAGAGAGAAGTTCTTACCCTTTTTAATATTTCCAACGGGTTCCAATTGTACAATTGACAAGTTAAAGATGCTTGTGAAACATTTCAAGGTACCTGCAGTTTCCACCTTCTTTTGGGCACTTCCTTTTTTTTGGGGTGGGGATGGGGAGAGGGGGTTTGATCTATACCTTGTCGATGGTACTCTGTGGTTGCTTAGTAAAGAGGTTAATAGAGTATAGGTCTTGGTGGAGATTGGGAATCTCATTGGTGAACTTTTTATTCTAGGTTGTCTTTCATTAGAATATGTCCGTGTGATATCCCATATTGAGTGGTGAGTATAGGTGGTGTATGAGATCCCATATTGTTTGGGAGAGATAAGTTTTTACTCTTTTTAATGTTTCCAATGGGTTCCAATTGTACAATTGACTAGTCTATATGGCCCAATTGTGGCTTGGGCCTCCCTTTGCAGCATTACAAATGAAAATGTTTCATTACAAATGAAAAGGGAAGTTTCATTTATAATGTTCCAAAGGGAGGCCCAAGCCACATATGCGCCATATTCCAAATGGGCCATATCTCATTCGAGTCCATTGGAAACATTATAAAGAGTAACATGGGATCCCATACACCCACCTATACTCACCATTCAGTATGTGGGTATCACAGTCCAAGTTAGTCATTTATTATGTGGTTTGTTGGATGTAATGTTTCGAGTCTTCAACTTGGTCTCTCTCTCTCTCTCTCACACACACAGCTTTGTGGCATTTATTTTTCTTTCTCGCATGATTTCTTTCACAGGGTTTTGGGATGAAAATGTTTTGTATAGGAGTTCTGCTTTCACTCTGGCACATTTATTTCACATCCTTCTCATGTTGATATTGAGATGACGATTCCTTTAAATTTTGCTGTCTTAATTACTTACAATATATATATATATATTGCTGTCTGAATTTTGTGGGTTGGATTTTTGAGTCCCCAGTACCATGGAGCTTCCCTATTATGAGGATAATGATAGAAAAACATTGATTGTAGGGCAACCAAGGCGCCACTTGCTGACAACTGGATGGAGTGTCTTTGTTAGTTCAAAAAAACTAGTAGCTGGTGATGCATTTATATTCCTGAGGTGAGTTATGTTCTACTTGAAAATGGTAATTTTGTCACTCTTGTTATTTTGTTCTTGTCAATGATCGTGCCAATTTTTATCAATTCCCAGGGGTGAAAATGCCGAGCTGCGTGTTGGAGTAAGAAGACTTATGAGACAGCTAAGAAATATGCCATCTTCTGTTATATCTAGTCACAGCATGCATCTTGGGGTTCTAGCAACTGCATCTCATGCAATTGCAACTAAAACGCTCTTTTCTGTCTTCTACAAGCCAAGGTTTATGTCATCTCTTTAATTTGAAATGACTCTTATTGTGCGTTTCATATATCTTCAGGCTTTCTCATTGACAAAAAAAAAAAAAATCTTGAGGTTTTCTCATGAGTATCTTTCAAGAATATAGTGAGAAAACTGTGTTTGTGATCTACACACGTAAAAAAACCATGTAAGAATGTATATGTATCTATAAATTATATAGGCATATATACCTCTTGTATACCATCTTGTGTACTTGGGCTATGCCTATTCTTATTAATACAATCGTTTACTTATTAAAAAAAAGAATTAATCTCCTTTTTCATGAAACTGGTGCTGTTCAATGTTAATTGTTATAGTGGACCTTAAAATAAAATGGAGAAGTAAAGGTTTTTGTTAGTTGTTTTTAGCCTTAGAAAGTCAGTAGATAATTATCAGTGCGTGCTTCACTTTTTTCCCTGATTTCCTTTTGAAATTTGAGATGAAGTTGATAGGCCAACATTTTAAAGATTTTGGAACTGTTTCTTTTTGCCTTAAGAAGCAAATAATTCTTTTAAATGCCCATGGTATTGTTACTTATCAAAACAAATGTACATGGTATTGTGCTTCTCATTGTTAAGAAAATTAAGTTTACTGAACTAGTGTTTTTTTTGTTTTTTTTTTTGTCAGAACAAGCCGATCCGAGTTCATTGTAAGTCTCAATAAGTACCTTGAAGCCCGGAGCCACAAGCTATCAGTGGGGATGAGGTTTAGGATGAGATTTGAGGGTGAGGAAGTTCCTGAAAGAAGGTATATTGTTTTCCTAGTTTAATTTCGTGTTCCTTTTGGAGGTGTATGATGCATCACCTTTCTGTATCAAATTACAGGTTCAGTGGCACAATTGTTGGCATTGAAGATAATAATTCATCTGGATGGGCTGATTCTGAGTGGCGATCATTAAAGGTGATTTTTTTTTCCTTGCAATACTCACTATCTTGGGTTGGTCCAAGAATGTGTTTAAAGCATCTGAAGTCGTGGGCATCCCATGGAAGTAATTGATTAAACACCTGAAATCAGATTCCTTTCTTCCACACTTAACTACAAGAAGATTTCCTACTTCCTGAGATGATGTCTTCAATTTGATTATTTTCCATCTCAATTTGAGTGTTGATTATCTGAAGGACTGATTGGGTGCATTTGTAAATTTTTATACCATTTTTAATTCTCATACTTAAAAAAAAATATCTAATTGCAAATGGTATCATATTTCAGGTTCAGTGGGATGAACCCTCATCGATTTTGCGTCCTGAGAGAGTTTCTCCATGGGAATTGGAACCACTTGTAGCAAATGCTCCTCCAAGCTCCCAATCCTCACAAAGGAACAAGCGAACACGGCCACCTGTTTTACCTTCACCAACACCAGATATATCTGCAATTGGTAGGACAGTTTTCACTTTTCCATATAGAAATTCTAAATGTCAATGCTGCTTGTTGATTTTGATTAAAGTTCCTTGATTTTGTGAATCAGGTTTGTGGAAATCCCCGCTCGAATCTCCTGCTTTCTCATATTGTGAGTCACAACGTGGGCGAGACTTTTATCCATCACCTAATTTCAACTCTGCTACTAAAGGAAACTCTTTCAGCTTCAGTGGTAACAATTCTGTGGCTGCAGTTTCTAGCAACTCAGTATATTGGTCTAATGGAGTGGAAGCCGTAACAGAGTCCTTTTCACCCGTGGTTAACAAAGAATCAGGTGAAAAGAGACAGGGAACTGGGAATGGCTGCAGGCTCTTTGGGATTCAGCTTCTGGACAATTGTAACATGGAAGACACTTTGCCAGTCGCTACAATGTCCAGAACAGCGGGGGATGAACCATATTTAGATGCTGAATCGGACCAGCACTCTGAACCAAATCGATCTGATGTTCCTTCAGTTAGTTGTGATGCTGAGAAATCATGCTTGAGATCGCCTCAGGAGTCACAAAGCAGGCAAATTCGGAGCTGCACAAAGGTAGTTTCGTGTGCTTTTTATAATCTTTTATTCTGTTAATAAATTTTATCAGTTGAACAAGATTTGCTACAGCTTTTTGGTTTTACAGATTCTCTCTCTCTCTCTCTCTCTCTCTCTCTCTATTAAGGTTTGATTGTGGGATAGTTTCCTAAATGCCGAATGCTATGAGTGAGTTTTGTATTTTTCAATAAATAATGCAATCTTATTAATAGCACAGAAGCATTCAATGCTAGTATACAAAGGATACACCAAACTAGCAACAAAAAGAAGAGAAAATATTTGACATCTAAAAAGCTAGTGAGTTTAGATTTGGTCGAACAACCTGTGAGATCCCCACTGGTGAAAATTGCAGTACCTTGGCTTCAATGCGAAGCCATTCTGACAAGTCTAACATTGCAATGAAAAGCAAAAGTTTGTGACAAGATATTGAGCTATTTCATCAGAAAAACATGCTATGCTATGCAATGAGTGAGTGGGGAGAGAGTGACAGACTAGTTGGGGCTTTTACATAAACCTCTCTTATGTTTCATGTGAGAAGACTAGTTGTTTTAGAGTTTTGACCAACTCTTTTTCTTATTATCCTTTCTTTCTCTCTCTGCATTTGTGATATGAATTGTCCTCTAGACATTTTTTAATTTAAAAAACAGATATTTTCATCTGAATTGGAGATTTGAGTCATTTGAATGCAAATACACTTTGTGTTGTTCATACGGGCCTGCTGGTACTAGTTGGGAATATCTGATATATTTGTCCTTTTCCAGGTTCACATGCAAGGGATTGCTGTTGGGAGGGCTGTTGATTTGACACGATTTGACCAATATGAGGATCTGCTCAGGAAACTTGAGGAGATGTTTGACATTAAAGGTGAACTTTGTGGATCTACACAGAAATGGCAGGTTGTGTATACTGATGATGAAGATGACATGATGATGGTTGGGGATGACCCATGGCAGTAAGTTCCTTTGACTCATTCTCAGAATTTTCATCATCTTGGTTCTCTCAGTTTCTCTCTCGGCTCCCGGCAAACATATGCCTATATTTTTTTGTCTTTCAACATGTTTGAACTTCAACTGAGCATTTAGCTCATGTTCTAAGTGCTTTTGCTCTGTCTTCAGAAGAAATGATCAAAGTTTTGAAGATAACATAATTCAAGAAGGTTTTATTTTTTTAATTACTCTACCATTGGATGGCAGCCCACCTGTGTTTTTCTAGCTTTAGCTTCCAGGATTTTTTTTGTTCCTCTCTCATTAGGTGTTTTTGAAGTATATACCGTGCATACTTCAATAATGCTTTTGTTGCTTTTTTCTTGATCATTAATAAAAACTAATCTTACCTCGCAAAAAAGTTATAACTGTACAAAAGCAAGAGAAACTCAAGCAGATTTATATGTCCAACTCTTTATTCGGTATACCTTAAGGGTTTCAACTTGGTATGTTGAGGTTGACGATTGAGGCAAAAAATGCTGCCAGGATTATAGATCGAGTTACTTGTTACCAGTCGGCTAAATTTGCTCTTTGATAGCAGATTTATTTTGGGGTGATATCAGTGGTCTGTTTCAGTAGTTACATGTCTGTTCCAATGTTTGATCTCTGTTGAATTCTACTAGATTTGAATGGCATCAAGTGCGTGTTGTCATCATATTTGCCAAGGTCCAATTTGCTACCATATTATTTTGCCACATGCTTTGTTTTTGTGGAGATTGTTGTATGATGGGACTGATGTGCATCAATTTGCTTGTAACAATGAGGCAAAAACAAATGGAAAATGTCTGTAAATAATGAGTGGATTTTTGAAGTCTAAAAAGGAGTTTCGAAGTCGGCTCATTCACGAGAACTTAATACTTATTTGCTGTTTCATGAAAACTCTATAGGCAATAGCATTTGCAGATAAAACTGTAATGATGACCCTTAACATATTGCAGATACTGTTATTAAACTCGATGAAATTTCTTTAAAAAAGTTAAAATCCAATTTCAAAGCTGTATGTCTAAAACCTGGTAATATTTTCCTTGATCTGTTTATTGCAGTGAGTTCTGCAGCATGGTGAGGAAAATTTTCATCTACACAACAGAAGAAGTCAAGAGGCTGTCGCCAAAGATAAAATTTCCAGTCCCCACAGAGGCCAAACCTGTCAAGCCGGATGTTGAAGTGGCTGTAAATACCGAGGACCAGTCATCAATTGTGGGACCTGGGTGCTGATATTCTCCCATGGCTGGTTTGGCTTGATACCTGCCTAGTTTAGCTGAACCATCAACCCCAAAAAAGAAACCTGAAAAGCAAGTTACAGGGGTAAAAGGACGCTCAACTGTTTTAAGATTTTGTGTATAGTTTTACACGGGTGATGTTCTTTAACAGCAAATTCCCAGTGGAATGGCCGATACAGTTTCTTCCCATGCTGCATCAAGACTAGAACATACCGTGATATGGAACGACGGTTCTTTTATTTGCACATGCCATCTGGAGGATGTAACTAGGTTTTTAAGGTTTGGGTGTTTTGGTTATTATTTTATAGTTCAGTAGTTTGCCAAAAAGAATCTCGTTAATGCTTTTGCTTGTTCAGACTTCGAAGAGGCGGCAAGTTTGTCAGGCCACGAATGAAAGGGATATGCTCTTCCATTACAATATATATATATATATATATATATTCTTGCCCCCACCCTCTCTCAAGTTTCTATTGGTATTGACACAGTACATCTATCTTATGTGTATATAAATACATACAGCCTTCTATCTCTTGCTTTTGTGTTTTCTTCATTTTTCCCTTGGAAGAGGCTTTAAATCTACTGCCAGGCAAGATTTCCCTCAATACTTGAGCTCTTTCCATTTCTATTTTGGTTAAATTCTTACGGATGTAAGATTGAATGTATGGTTGCTGCTTAAAAGGTGAAGAATGGCAGCGGCGGTATTAATCTATTTTGATTTGGTGGTGGGTCTTCTCCACGTACTTATATAGGCTTAGAGCCTAGGCTGAGTTCTTTATAGGGCATATATATGTATAGAATCTAATGGGATTGGGTTAAGAACTTAAGAAATGGACTGGGTTTCAAAGCAGCGTGGTGGCGTCATAACTATGGGAATAACGTTATAGAATTCGTCTTTCTTCTTGCTTGGGGCAAATGGTCTGAGATTAATACGCAGACACTCGGAACTAAAAGTAGATGCGCATAATTTGAGAGAGAGAGAGAGAAGAAAAAAAAAAAAAAAACATTTGAAAGAAAGGGAGCCGGGGACGCACCTTTCCTCATCTTGGGGAGTGGCGCAACAATTTTTCCAGAGTGGTAGGTGGGGTTCCTGGAGCTAGTGGGCTGGCAACGGTCACAAGATTTAAAATTTGAGAAACAAAAGCTTTTCAAAGATTCCTTTTAACGGTGCTCTTGGAAGAGCGTATATGCATTAGATTATACATGGACACAAAAAGCAAATCCGTGAGCCTAACTAAGAGAGGTTTTCTGCACTTGACTAACTTCATGAGGATGATGAAAGCTGTGAAGAAGCTTAAATTCTGGTCAAGAAAGAAGAGAAGAAAGAACCATGTCCATGAGCCCTATTACCCTCCCTCAACATGTCATTGTGGTCACTCATACTACTCAACTCAGCCATCTGCTCCACCCTTACCACCATGGCTTGACCTCGAGCAGACCTGTCACCCCATTCCATCACCTGTAATCCATGCCCTCCCAGATTTAACTTTTCCAAGTCAAAATCAACTATCTCAACAGGAGATTGTCTTCGAAACGACTTCAATTATGCATCCAGTAATGCCTGCTGCCACCACATCTTATCAGCAGTACATGGCTCCCAATCCTGTCTATGGCGTCCCTCTTGTGCAGACAACTAGAAGAGAGAGAAGGGCTGGATTTTTTGGGTGTGTTATAAACTTTGGCATCCATCTCATCCGCTGCTTCTGTCCGTGTGTTCGCATTCGAGAGGTTTAGTAAAAATATTGCAATGAGCCAATTATCATCTTGCTCAATTTGGGACCAACAAGGTGCAGTTCAAATATCTACTCTTTTAACACTAGAAGCTTTCATGTGTAGATGTCTTGCTCAAATATGTGTTCTCTTCCTTTCCAAATAAATTTATTTTGAAAATGTTGCAGTTTTCGATTATGTTAGATGTTGCTACCACTATTGAAAGAACTTGTAATCCTTGTTTATTGTATAATTTTAAATGTAACACGTGGATATTGATAATTTTACATACAAATTATGAATGGAAATTTATGGATTTTTTCTTTGGAAGCTCCCTCAACGTTAAATGATGGGATGTAAGATTTAAGCTCAAAAGGTGGACTATAAATTGCTTCGGAACTTGCTAATCACAAGCAAACCAAGCTTCTGAATGGAGAAAGGTGAAGAACTTACACCTAAACATCATAGTGTTGCTTCATTCATTCAGTAGAATAGGCAAATTGACATGGGTAGAACTTACTTCACAGTACTAATTATTCTACCTATATATATCGCGGACAGATTTACTACGTGCAACACACACGGCCAATTCAATCTTAGTTCAAAGAGACATTTTGTTCACAAGGCTTCATCACTAACTCGGAAAGCCTTGCGTTGGACAACAAATTTATTTGCAATGTTAAACATGTATATGGTCTCAACGATTTACTCGTGTCTATCAGTGACGCCTTTTGCCTGTCCCCTTGTATATGAAAAGTGAATAATGTGTTCTGGTTGGTGTCTTCAGAGAGCACAACTGTTTTGAAATGGACATGTTTCATCCAAAAAGAATAACATAAGGAACCGAAACGGGTCTTATATGCATTTTCATATTTGTTTTCATTTGAAAAGAATGCAAGCCTTTTGACTAGAAATATTCAGACAATCCCTCCCAACCAGCAAGAAGCTTGACTGAGCCTCTCCGTGCTAGCGGGAATGCAAGAAGGCTACCAAAGACAACAATGGATCGCTTTGTTATGAGTCATGCTCTCGGCGGCATAGCCCACAAAGGAGATACTGCTCTCAATGGATTTGTTTATTTCATTTTTTTTTCAAAGGGGGTAGGGCAGATATAAGAAATGAAGATGGAGACCAGGTACATTCAAGTTCTAGAACTTCAAAACGAGTACATTATCTAAAAACTCAAGGCCTGTGAAAATTAAAACTAACTGCCTGAACTGCTTAACTCACCGCTCAACAATCCCTTCTCGAGAAATACATGAGCCTTCTTCTAGACCAGACTTCCCTACACTGGATTCCACGCTGTGACACTTATCTTTCCAACTTTTTTGCTGATTCCCTTTCATCTTTGGAGAAATCTGACACTTCATTCCAGTGTCTTGTACGTTTCCTTGTTCAACTATGGTGTTTTTCTCCATCACTGCCTGACTAATCATTCATAAAACCAGTATCATTGGCCCTGCTTGTGCTATCCCCATGATCATCTGAGACGGTGTCCTGTTCGGAGCCTTTCTGTCGTCTACTTTGCTCTCTATCACTATTGCTGTCCCTATCTAACCATTCTCCTTCAGGACAATGACTTCCATTCTTACTGTCCCCATAATCATCCAGACGTTCCACTTTCCGCTGGTGTCTTGAGCTTTTCCTCCTTTTTCTATTGTGCCTGTCTCTATCTCTCTCTCTTTCCCCGTCAGACCACTCTACACCAGTATCATGAGTTCTGTTCTTGCTGTCCCTATGATCATCTGGATACTTCACTTTACTCTGGTGTCTTGCACTTTTGGTCATCTGACCATGGTATGTTTCTCGGTCTCCATCTCTTTTTGACCACTCTCTCCTATGGTTTTCTTGGTCCTCACAATCATCCAGGAGTCTAGCTTTTCTGCTGTATCTTGATCTTTTCCTAGCATGACGGTTGTGAGTTTCTCTATCTTCACTATCTGACCAATCCCCCTTAGATTCATCTCCACATGATCTGCGCTTTTTATCCCTGTTCTGAGATCTCGAGCTTTTGCTTGCACCACCATGGTATCTATCTCTGTATCTTTCTTTGTCCCCATCCTTATCCAACCATTCACCATCAGAATCTGTATCATGAGTTCTGCTCTTCATGTGATTAGTCTTTTTTAAGTTTGTATTCTCTTCATACATATCCTCACCAATAACTTTGATTTGCTTTCTATCCTCACTTGCATACTGCCTCCACCGTGTGCTCTTTGGAACATCATCACCACTGCCATTTCTTCCACTACAGCTACTGCTATTCAAGAAATCCATCTCTGTGGATTTAGATCTTCTTGAGCAAGACCTGCCATGGATATTCAGGAAACTATTGATAAGCAGAAAGAATCATGCAATCATCATGAACAATTTGAAGAGAAGCATCTCATCAGATGATCATCTGCCATGGTGTTAATTCATATGCTTGTTAATACATACGAATTACAATATAGACAAGTTGGATGATATGAAACATAAAGTTCACGGCAAAAGTTTGTCATATAGGCACCATTAACAAGCATTAACACCAAAAGCTGGAAGTCAAACTTTGCCTCCAAGAACTGGCTTTTATTTTAAATGAACATAAAACCATAATATGCACAATTTAACAAACAAAGACAATTAAAAATCTGCTCCTCCAATCAACCATAATATGCACAATTTAACAAACAAAGACAATTAAAAATCTGCTCCTCCAATCAGCTTTATTCTAGCATTTGGATAAGTTGTGTTTGCTCACTATATGGTGGTATTTTTTAACATTATAGGAAACGAGATTTACAAATTAACAACCAACAGGGCATCATCTACAGATACTTCTTCTACAAATAATAATAAGATCTTTCAGGACCACATGCATGTGGCGGGTCTTGTGCTCAAAATCTCATAGGCCTTCTAAATCATTAAAATGGTCATACAGCTTGTTAGGAACTCTATCCCATATCACATTTTGTATGGGAAATTGGAAAAAATAAAAGACATTTCTAATAGTTAAAAGGTTTTGATGAAAATAAATAACAATCCATGTAATCGTTTAGATTGGAAGAGCAGAATGGATATTTCATCAAGAAAAAATAGACTCAGAAAACATAGCTTAAGATACTCGCTTACTAGGTACCACATGTTGTATCCACCAAGGAAAAATATAGGCACACCTGTCTACATCAGTCATCATCTTGCTGGAGTGCTGCCGGTGCCCAAAATTTTCTTGTTCCACCTGTTTCTCATGCCCAGCTTCATCGTAATAACCAAATAAAGCAGTCATCTTTTTCACCCAATATTTTGGAGGTGGTTTATCACAATCAGCCCATTCATAGTCTCCACCAGGATTGCGGAAACAGTGGATAAAATTGCAAGCAGTTCCATGAGAACACGTCTATAAGGATGCAACAAGGATGTAGTCAGGAAGAATGAAGATCAAATTGACATCAACAAGTGATTCAAGATCAATAATCTTATTTGATCAAAATCAAATTATTAAATGAATGGCACGTATCTGTACAAAATAAAAGCACAACGGAAACCAACAAAAGACAAAAAAGAGTACGTTACTACCAAAAAAAAAAGACAAAAAGTGGGGCCAATCATACCTTGAACCTTGACTTCATATACTCCCCGCATATTGCAACCTTCCATCTGGTCAAATTGACAAATTCACAACTTACCTGCCAAAAGCAACACCAAGATCAATATATGTGATACCCCACATGATAAGAGGATAAGGTAAGTGGTATCTGGGATCCCACATTGCTTGGGAATGAAAAGTTCTTGTTTTTTATAATGTTCCAATGGGACTTCAATTGTATCGTTGACTAGTCCTTTTAGAGTATAGGCCATGTATTTTGGGCCTTCCATTGGGGCGTTATAAATAGTATTGGAGCCTATCCCAACCAAAAATGTGGAATTTGAGTTGTGCCACTTACAACGGATGGGCCCAACAAAGACGTTGAGAATTTAAGGAGGGAGATTGTGACACCCCATATGATAAGAGGATAAGGTGATCCCATATTGCTTGGGAAGGAGAAGTTCTTGCTCTTTATAATGTTCTAATGTGGCTTCAATTGTATCATTGACTAGTCCTTTTGGAGTATAGGCCATGTGATTTTGGCCTTCCATTGGGGCATTACAATAAAGTACTCATAAGAAACTACCACTGAACAAAATTAGTGAATAATTTAAGTTCTGGAAGCTAAAAGACCAAAATTAGTTGAATAATAGAAAGGTTAAATTATGAAATTTGGTCCTAGGTGTTGCTCTTGTATATGTCCCATGTACTTGGGCTATACCCATTCCTCATCAATAAAAAACTTTGATTACCAATCAAAAAAAAATTGAAATTTGGTAGAAGATATATCCCACTACTGAGAGAACCAAGAGCTCATGCAATAGCTAAAACAAGGACAACACAGTACTTATATTTAAGAGACTTCACCTTTAAGGTAAATACAATACCTGTTTCCCAGCAAAGTACCGGCCATTAATAGAATGATAAGCAAGAACAGCTGAATCGAGTGACTTATATTGTATGTAGACATTTCCCCGTAAATGGAATGAGCCATTTCTGCACACCTGAAAGAGACATGACATTTGTCATCCCAAGACGAACCATAACTCCCAGCTACCCACAGTTAGCACCAGAAAATAGTCTCCCAGTATAGCTATAAGCAGCTAATGGAATTCATAATCATCAATTGTAAATAATCAACCAATATGATCAAATTCTTCAACAAATAAAAAATTGTAATATTCCTCAACTCTCAATAAATACAATATCCCAAATGAGGTGAGAATATGTTAATTGAAGAAAAAATCCTTATAATTCTTTTCTCCGTACACATGCAAAACTCTCGTTTTCCCATGCAAACTCCGATTTGTCGTTAATCTTGCAACCTTGACGGCGTCGTAGTTACTACGGTGGCACAAATGGCATTGTCTAGAGAGTTAGTAGTAGAGTCCAAAAGGATTGTGCTTGTGAAAGAGGAGTTAATATACGTATCTCTGAGCAGGGATGGAAGGAAAAGTATGAGGTGTTGGTGATTCATAACACAGTGCTGTGGTTTGTGAATGTATTGGAGGAGTGCTTGAGAGGGGGGAGAAAGGAGGTGTATTCGGTGATAAGGGAGGGTTACAGAAGCTTTGTTGCCCAATAATGTGCAAACAATTGTGGACGTTACTTGTCGATTGCAGAGTATGGTTAGGTGGGAAGAAAATGCTTACTCTGTTTTCCCGAAGGTGTAGGTGGCTGGGGATGGAGAAGCCTAAAGGAACTCGCTAAGGAGATGACCCAAACCAAGGAGCAGTTTGGCAACACTGCAGGGGTGTAGGTGAACAAAAGGGCAAGGGAGGGGAAACCTTTCAATCGTTCGTATGTGGAGGCTCTCATGATGGTGAGACCAAGCCACACGCAAGTTACGTTGATGGGGTGGAGCTTTGAGCCCCTCAACTTGTACGGGGTTCAGAGTATGGCAGGCCTAAGGTTGGACAGGAGATGTGGGTGAGTAGTAGGCGCCTATTGGAATTGCAGGGCCAATTGAGGAAATTGCAGAAGGAGATGGAGGAGGTACGAAGACATGTCGGGCTGAGAAAGGAAATAAGTGGGAGATGGGAGGAAGAAAAAGGAAAAAGGGCTAAGGGCCTTGGGTTCCATGACCATGGTGGGCCACAATGGTGTAAGAAGGTTGGGCCCCAGCCTCAACCCGTTTGCGCTTTGACTGAAGTAGAGAGGGCCTTGAATGTGGACAGGGCCCAGCCCAAAGCAGGCTCTGCAAGCATTTTAGCCTCTTCGTGTGGAGGCCTGGGAACTGGGCTTGGGCAGACCCAGCCCAGTTTTGTTTCAAATAAGCTGCCTGTTTCGTCCATGTGCCCTACGACCCAGCCCATTGACCCGATACTCAGCAACGGAGCCTTGACAGCTCTTGAGATCGTGCCGTGCTCGCTGTCGACAGACTGGGCAGAGGCGAGTACACAGTCGTCGCCGATGGTGGTAGTGGGAAACTCCAATGATGTGCCAGCGGCCCTGGCTGAACAGTACTCACTGCCGAAGCAGAGTTTGACAAAGATGGTGAGCTTGGATGGCTCCTTCCTGCTGTGTGGAGGTCAGACGACGCCGATATTTTCAGGGGACATGGACGCGGGTGGATTGGACCTCTCTGTCCAACTATTTAGTGAATCTGAGGTGGAGGAAGAGGAGGAAGGGGGGGGGGGGGGACGATCTTACGCATTCAGTGGATGGTGAATTCGTGTTCCCTGATGTGTGTGGAAAGTTGGGATTAGATGACATCCCACTGGAAGGTGATACTCACGGAAATCAGATTAGTAGGCTAGAGGAGCCTACCCCGTTGAACTTTTGCTTTCTACCTCAACCTAATGTTTCAGACTGGGTCTTTGACAAGGTGAAAGAAATCCAAAAATTTGTGGGAATCGAGTGTGACGGATATGAGGAGCAGTTCTTGGTTTTGTTCACAACAACTGAAGCGGGGCATAAACAAAAAAATAAAGGAGAATCAAAGACGCACCGGGAACTCAAAAGACTAACTTGGTTGATGAATATGGAGGGCAGTGCTAGCAGGGAAAGGGTAAAAGGGAAGGAGCAAGCCTTTCCTCAATGAAGCCAAAGATTGTGTCGTGGAACATCCGTGGGCTTAACGCGATTGATAAGTGTCTGCGGATTAGAAACATGATTCGGGATTGGAAGGCAGATATCATATGTTTGCAAGAAACTAAACTGAAATTTATCGATAGGAGAATTGTGCGAAGTTTATGGAGTGGAGTCCATGTTGATTGGGTCTTCTTGGCCTCAAATGGGGCGTCGGGAGGGATTGTGGTGATGTGGGATAGACGTGTGGTGGAGAGGGTGGAGGAGTTTATTGGAAATTACATGGTTGCATGCTCATTTAAGAGTGTCGCCGATAACTTTCTGTGAGCTTTTACAGGTGTTTATGGCTCCAATTTAGACATGGATAGAAGTTTGTTATGGGATGAACTCGCTCAGATTCATAATTGGTGGGAACTCCCATGGTGCATAGGGGGAGACTTTAATGTTGTGAGATTCCCAAGTAAAGCTTCTGAAAGTAGAAGACTACGGCTAGCGATGGAGGCGTTCTCGGAGTGTATCTTTGACTTGAACTTGGTGGATTTACCATCAGCCCGGGGGGGGGGGGGGGTACCGCTACTTAGTCTACTAATCAGTCATGGTCTCGACTGGACCAGTTCCTAATTTCACCAGACTGGGAAAGCCACTTGCCCGAGGTCTAGTAGAAGCATATGCCCCGTATTGGTTCGGATTATTGGCCTATTTTGCTTGATTGTGGAGGCATTCGCAAGGGTCGTCGGCCGTTTAAATTTGAGAATATGTGGTTGAAATCGGAAGTTGTGGATAGGATCAAATAGTGGTGGTCCTCCTATCAGCTCCAAGGTATTCCCAATTTCATTTTTGTCAGAAAATTGAAAGCTCTCAAAAGAGATCTAAAAGTATGGAATTTGGAGTCGTTCGACAATGTAGGGGAAAACAAAAAAATAAAGTTGTTGGAAATTCAAGGGATCGAGAGGTTTCAAGAGGTCCAACAACTCACTCAGGTAGAACAAGATAGGAAGTTTGAGTTGGCTGCAGAAGTTGAGAGGTTGATTCTACTAGAAGAGATGTCTTGGTATAAAAAATCCAGGGCATTGTGGTTGAGGGAAGGGGATCGGAGCACGAGTTTCTTCCACAGAATTGCAAACTCGCATAGGAGAAATAACAATATTGAGATGTTGAAAGTTGATGGTGTGGAGTGCAGAGATGAGTAGGTAATCCACAATCATGTTGTGAAATTCTATGAGAACTTACTAGAGGAGCAGGTGGGATGGCGTCCCCCATTGAATGGGATGGTCTTTGACACCATTGGGGTGACGTGTCATGCTTGGAAAGGGACTTTAAGGAGATAGAGGTTCATGAAGTAGTGAGGAAAATGGCTAGGGACAAGGCACTAGGACTAGATGGATTCTCTATGGGTTTCTTTCAAGACTGTTGGGAAGTTATTAAGGAGGACCTAATGAAGATTTTTCTGGGCTGGAAAGTTTGAAAAAAGTCTTAACACCACGTTCCTCGCATTGATTCCCAAGAAGGTGGGGGCGACGGATATTAAGGAGTTTCGGCCTATTAGTCTAGTGAATGGGGTGTATATGATAATCTCCAAGGTAGTTGCAAATAGATTGAGTGAGGTGATGGGGAAGATTGTTACGCAACCTCAAAATGCTTTTGTTAAAGGAAGATAGATTTTGGATGCAGTGTTAATTGCTAATGAATGCCTTGATAGTCGATTGAAAGTTGGGAAAACAAGGATCATGTGCAAACTCGACATGGAAAAGGCATATGACCATATCAATTGGGATTTCCTCATTCATTTACTTAGGAGGTGTGGTTTTGGGGAGCCATGAAGGGCCAGGATCCATTGATGCATATTTTCAGCAAAGTTCTCTGTGTTGGTAAATAGAGTCTCAGTGGGTTTCTTCCAGAGCTCACGTGGATTGAGACAAGGGGACCCGTTGTCACCCTTGTTGTTCGTCATAATTATGGAGGCTCTAAGCAGAATGCTTTTGGCAATGGTTGCAAATGGTTTTACAGACGGTTTTCCGATTGGAACCTTGGACAGGGGTATTATAAATATTTCTCATTTACTGTTTGCAGATGATACATTGATTATATGCGAAGCCGACCAAATTCAGATGCAAGTTCATAAGGCCTTACTCTTTTGTTTCGAGGCAGTTTCTGGTTTGAAGGTAAATCTGGAAAAATCAGAATTGGTGCCAATCGGTTCAGTGCCTAATATTCATCACTTGGCAAGAACTTTGGGGTGTGAGACAACTTCCTTGCCTATGACTTACTTGGGACTTCCATTGGGGAATGCCTTGAGGGCTCCCTCGATATGGGATACAGTGATTGAGAAAATAGAGCGGCGATTGGCAGGGTGGAAGGATTACCTTAATAAAGAGTACATTATCTAACCTACCTGCTTATTTTTTATCTCTATTTCCAATACCAACAAGTGTGTCAGCCCGTATTGAGAAACTCCAGCGAGATTTCTTGTGGGGGGGTTTGAGGGATGAGTTCAAGTTCCACTTGGTTAAGTGGGAGCAGGTTTGCCATTCTATTTCGGTGGGAAGTCTGGGGGTTAGAAATCTAAGGGCATTCAATCAGGCATTATTAGGCAAATGGTTATTGAGATTTACCAGGGAACCAAACTCTCTATGGAAATTGGCTATTGAGAAGAAATATGGTGGCTTATGGGGGGATTGGTGCACTAGAGAAGATATAGGAGCCTATGGAGTAGGGTTGTGGAAACACATTATAAGAAGTTTAGGGGTGTTTAATCGTTTTGTTAAGCTTTAGGTGGGTGCGGAATCCAAGATCAAATTCTGGAGCGACATTTGGTGTGGCAACAGGGCATTAAAAGATTTGTATCATTCTCTCTTCTAGATGGCAAGTCCTAAGGAAGCCTTAGTGGTGGATGTTATGGAGATATCGGGGGGACAGATTACTTGGAATATTAATTTTAATAGGGCAGTATAGGATTGGGAGATAAATAGCATTGCAGATTTCTACAGTTTCATATATTCCATAAGACTAAACAGGCAGCAAGAGGATGTCATGTGGTGGACTCCAGCAGACAAGGGTATTTTTTCTGTTCATTCTTTCTATAAGGCGCTCAATCTAGAAGCCAATACTTAGTTCCCTTAGAGAAAGATCTGGAATCACAAGGCACCTCCCAAAGCTTCATTATTTTTTTGGACCGCCTCTTTGGGTAAGATTCTTACCATTGATAATCTAAGGAAAAGAAGAATCATTATTGTAGACTGGTGTTACATGTGCAAAGGAGGGGGAAAGTCGGTAGATCATCTCCTATTGCATTGTGGCATAGAAAGGTTTCTCTGGAATGAGGTTTTCGCTCGATTGGCGATGGCCTGGGTGATGCCAAAAACTGTGGAGGCAGCGTTGGCTAGTTGGCCAAGCATAAGAGACAGGCATCAGATTAAAGCTATGTGGAAGATGATCCCTCTTTACATTATGTGGTGTTTGTGGCGGGAGCGTAATGAGCGTACTTTCGAAGACTAGGAAAGATTGTTGGAGGAGCTTAAACTTTTATTTTTTAGAACTCTTTGTAGATGGGCTATAGCTGTAGATTTTAATGGCATGGCCCTTCAAGATTTGCTTGCCTCTAATGTGCCTACCTAGTTGGGGCATCAGAGTCGTATTTCAGGTTTTGCTATTCTTTGATCAATAAAATCGTTTATTTATCAAAAAAAAAAAAAATTGTTAATGGAATAGTGGGTAAAAACAACACTAGGACAGAAGCAACAACCTTAAAATTCACAATTTCCCCAAACTTCAAGAACTCTGTGTGCACATCCTCGTAAAATTCTTCATAACAACGTTCAACCTCTTCATCTGTATACTGGAAACAAAAATTGAAAAAAAAAATAAAAGAATATATTATCAAAGATATAGACATTAGCTGTAAAAGGAAACATACGGTAAAATCGTGGTACTAAGATTTCTCAAATCCACAAAATGAGCCTGCATCCTCCACAAAAACATTCTGATACGTTTTTAACTTCGACTACTATTCAAGATATTTAGAAAATACAGATTAGGCAGCCATGGAGCCACCCTAATTCGAAATGGACTAAAATTAGACTAAAACGAGGTAGAGCAGTCACCTATTGGGAAGAAAATAATGCAAAAGAACCATATGCAATTTCTAGTGAAGTCGGATTCTCTCTCTCTCTGTGTCCCTCCCTCCTCCCTCCCCACTCTCTCACTCTCTCTGCGAACGTGTGCAAATGTTAAAGGAGGAATTTTTCGAAAGGTGAACATTGCAACTTTTTATTAATTTGAGGGTGCAGGATATCAGTTCTGGTAGTTTGTTGCATAAAGCATAAAACACCAGTTAGTTGGAGGGTAAAAGTGTATTTTCCCCTATTATGACCTAATGAGAGAAGTGACAGGCATTCTCTTTCTTCTTTTCATCCTTAGCGTAAGTAAAGAAAGTGCCAAGTTTATCCTCTTTCAACTACAGTAGCCTGCATGCTCAAACCTTGTGAGGGAATGGTCATTATCAGTAGAGAGCTGCATTATTCCCAGAACACCAAAAACTTGTTGAGGAATAGTAACTTGCATACAAATCAGAGTGAGTTGCCTATCAAATTCTAGAAAGAAAATAAATCTCAAATATAAAACCGAAATTTGGACCAAATTCACAGATAATAGTATGATATACAAATAAATGCTGCATCAATAGAGACAATTGAATCTACAAATAAATGCCACATCGACAGAGACAATTGTATCTCACCATAATAACTATGACTGCAGAAAGTTAGGATTTGTAGGCATGATGACCAAAACATGTCACCAAATCAAACAGAAAGAGAAAAAGAAATGAAAATGCAAAGGAAGCTTAAAAAAGTATAATAATATATGAGGTTAACATTTTCAAGATAAAAAATAAAAATAAATAATAAATAAAGGGATACTGTACGATAACCACCCTTGGACCAGCAAGTAGGATACAAAGGAGCTAATTTCTTTTACTCCAACCAACCAAGGCCAAAACCATGGACCTTCATCGTAGTGAATCTTGAGATGGATTTCTGATTTAAAGTCAAAGAACAGCAATAATAATTCTAAACGTAAAAAAGGACTGACTCAAATAATTGGTGATAAAAATTCTATGCATAGTATACCTATAAAAAATCTATTCATAGTATAAAATTAACCACATAAAGACAGGCAGGAATAACAAAGTTTCTAATGATAAGATGCCTTTGGGATCCTAAACAAATAGCACATTTCTGCATTAGGATTTGTGTGGCAAACCTTGCCCTGTTAAATGACAGTGTAGAAGCTTTCCATAATTGAAATCAGGATACAAGAATCACATGAAGGCAGCATTTACAGACCTCAAGCCCCTCGTCTTGCTCCCAGGCAAGGCCAGGACCATTGTACATATTCCTGATCAACAGTGTAAATGATTTGTCGGGGTAGAAATGAACTCTGCTGCATCGCAGACCAAAACGGCATGCACCGGTTTTTAAATGGAAAGGACAATGGGCTTTATCCTGCCAAAGATACAAATACACAATTAACAGATTAGATGCTGGTTGTTAATAACGAATATAAACACGTGCAAAAGACATCTTGAACATAAAAATTGAGAACTATACGCTCGCGCGCACATATGTTTGGCTTACCTGTTCGGTTCCAAAATTAGGAACTTGTTGAGAAACATTCTTTAAAATATGCTCTGCCGAGGATGCATTCTTATAACTAGAAAAAGCTTCAGACTGAGGAGGAAGAGGATTTGACGTAGGCCTATCAGCATTCTGCAAAGGAAATTATAACCTCCATGATTGAAAATCTTCTCATCCAAAACTTAAAACACCACCACAAAGCCAATTATCTCAATTGAGTTGGCGATACCTCTTGTCTAGTTTGTTGATTGGCGTCCTTCTTTGGAACTCTGACCCTTTTCTTCTTCACAATTATTTCATTTCCTTGCCATATGATCTCTGCAGGCCCTTCTTCTACATATTCCCAATCATCATCCTCATTAAACTCGTTTTCATTCTCAACCTGCCATAAAAGAAGAGAAATTTTCATAAACTGATTTTCTTTTCCTCATTCCCACGCTATCTCAACCACCAAACAGAACTCATCCAAATATAAAACCGCGAACCTGTAGTCTTTTCGACTTTTCTTCTTCCAGAGCCATCCTTCGCTCCTCCTCTTCCTTCTCTACCTCTTCCTTCTTCTTCTTCTTCTTCTCCATGGCTTCAATCCACGCCCTCTCCCGATCCTCGAACTGCTTCCTCTCCCTCTCTTTCCTCTCCTTCTCCTCCTCCTCCATCACATCCTCTCTCCTCTGCTCCTCCGGATCGTTCAGCCTCGCCTCCTCTTCCTCACGCTCCTTCTCCGCCATCTCCTTTCTAATCTGTTTCCTCTTCATCTTCTTCTTCGCCTTTCTCTTCTCCTTCCGGCTCATTATCTGTAACAAACCCTCCATTTTAACAGTACACTCTGCTTCGTCTTCGTCTTCTTCTTCTTCTGCTTTGTTGGGTATTGGTTCTGCCATTAGTTCCTTACTTCGGGACGAACGCGTTTTCTCTGAAATTTTGCCGAGCAAATGGTAAAAAGCTTTTCTCCTCGTACCGACGGACGGAATCATCGATCACCTTCTTTATTCAAGGCGCTCCTAAATCACACCGTTTTCGGTATTTTATTTTATTTTTATTAATAGATAAGAAAGTGATTATTTATAAAATAGTATATTATTTTTAATATTTAAAAGAAAAATAATGCAATTACATTAATGGTAAGATTGAGAAGGCAAACTTATGGGATTGAGTAGTAATACGAGTTATATTATATGTAATATTTTTGTATATTTTTTATACATTTCATTAATATAATTGATTAAAATAATTATTTTATATTAAAAAAATAATTAAACTAATCATATAAGTAAAACACATAAAAAATATATAAAAATAACTATATATATCAATTTATTATTTACATTAGTATTATTTTTATTTTATTTTAATGGATGTAAAGGTAAACATGTCCATATTTCACTTAGAAATTTTTATTGAAATTGAATATTTCAACTCATCATTACATTTTATTACAAAAAAAAAAAAGCTCAATTATTATTTAGGCAAATTTAATTTTGCTCACACTTAATTTTGACAAAACAGGTATCTGTGTAGACCAATCTTGAAATACTTATTTTAAATACAAAAGGTTAACAAAATAAAGATAATACTACCAGAAAAAATACAAAACATTTGAATTTATAAGAATAATAGAATTTTACACAAGCTGTTTTGTTTGAAAATAAATAATAATTTTTGTTCATTAATTACTTATTTAATAAATAAATCCAATTAAATTCGAGTTTCATTTGATTAACCGATCTCAAGTAATTTGTCGGGTATACATTTTGAATCATTATTCGTACAACACTTGGTAACGAGAGAGTTGAGCAGAATTTTTGTAACAGAAATACGACGCTAATTCCGCTCCGTGATGTGTATTAAGCCACGCCTACAAGTTTTCATTTTCATCCACAGGAAGGATCGAAAAACAAGAGATTAGAGAGACACAAATCAATAGGAAGGGAGAGAGAGCGTGTGTAGTGTTGTGGTGTGGTGTATGACGACGCCGTATAACGGGATGAGCGTGGTGAACGGAGTGGGAGGAGGGAGGTCTCGGACCGTTCTGATTACAGGGGTTAGCAAAGGGCTTGGCAGAGCCCTTGCCCTAGAGCTCGTCCAGAGGGGTCACACTGTCATTGGCTGCTCCCGCTCCCACGACAACATCAACCCTCTACAATCCGACCTCTCCTCCCCCGAAAAACACTTGTTCCTCAACACTGACGTGGTCACTCTCTCTCTCTCTCTCTCTCTCTCTCTCTCTCTCTCTCTCTCTCTCTCTCTCACGCTTTGAAATAGCGGTAGAATTTTGAGAATTTTGGTATTTTTTTCAACTTAATTTATTAGTTTTTAATGTTTATCAAAATATTCTAATAAAAGTTGGTGCTAAGAAACTATTGAATTTGAGTTGTTGCTGCTTAACCTTCTATGTATATATTTTTTAACTAAGATTCTGGTAGTTTCCGAGTGTTTTATTCATAACCGCGGGGATTTTTCTTCTGGATGAATTTCGAATTTGTTACTAAATAACCAGATTTTTTGTTTATAGAGATCTAATAGCAGCGTTGAAGAGCTGGCGCGTGTTGTGATGGAGAAAAAGGGGGTTCCCGACATCATAGGTATATATTTTTACCGTAATTCTGGTTCTTAACTTCTCGCTTTACTGTGCTTAGTCTAATCCTTTCTATAGAAATTTTCCCTACTTCTTTCTCGCGAATTAGTAATAAATTAACATAGGATTTTGGTGATTTCTAGAGGTTAGAACAACCACATTCTGAAATTGTGGCGTGACTCTCGCTGAGGTTTCACCTGAACCATTTCATGTCACATAAAAATGTATATATTAGCTTTCTTTGTAAACGCAATTCTAATTAATGTGCCTTAATGCGAGTCACACCTAAAATGCTACGAGGCATTTATTTTCTTTGCTGGAGTCCTTGAAGGTATAGGCTTTGTCGGCAGTGGATTCGCTGCTTTCATTCGTAGCTGTTTTGACCACCTTATGTTTTGCTGTAACACCCCGTTCCCAGAGACGTTACTAACATACATGATATAATGCCTGGTAAAGAGACTCAATATTCTGAAATACCTCATTTATTGAAAAATTTAATTGAAAGGACATAAATAGTCTTTGAAACTTAAAACTGAAAATAAAGTAAAACATAAGCTAGTCTTAAACAAGACTAGTTATTGAAATGACGTAAAAGAAAGCTCAGTCCTTGTGTAAAAGACACTTATTCATCTCTAAGTCTTTATACTAGAACTACTCCTGGCTAGGAGTCATCCTAGGTATTTTCTATCCTAAACTCATTTCTTTAAAAAGTCCACAAAATCTCTTGACCTGGGCTCTTATACCAATTGTAACGTCCCAATGGAAGGCCCAAATCATATGGCTTATACTCCAAATCGACTAGTCAATGATACAATTGGAGCTCCATTGGAACCTTATAAAGAGCAAGAACTTCTCCTTCCCAAGCAATGTGGGATCCCATACACCACTTACCCTTATCCTTATCATATGGGGTATCACATTTGCCTAAGTGTGTTGACCAGGAGCCTATAACGTAGAAACAGTGCTGACAGTTAACATCTTATACTAGTAAAGGACTTTAACTGGGAATAGTTTATCTTGAGTTATGCAAAGATGCCCAATCTTTTGGGTTGATGATTGCCACAACTGAGAAGCCTGGCCAAAAAACAGTGGATTACACTATGAAAGAATGAAAGTAAAAATTGGAAATACTAGTTGCGTATTAGAAGCTACAGTTGAGTGAAGAATAAAACTATAATAACATTGAAAGATATAAACATTGAAGTGAATCTCAAATTCAGAGCGTGAGATGTACTGGTTGGTGTGATTCTCATGCGATTTTTATGTACTGAATGCTATCAGATTATTATTTTTTCTTGTTCTCGTGAATTATCTGTTACTTATAAAATTTTAAGTATCCTATTATTTAACTTGGATTCAAAGTTCAAAGGGCTTACTAGACGCTTATCCTTCCCCTTACATGGATTGAGGCACCTTGCCTTCTGCTTTGGCCTTTTAAAACTATGGCACAGGCTAAAGCAGAACTACATCATTCTCTTGAGTTTGACATTTTTTATTCAACATTCTCCATGTTGAATGTTTATAGTTCATATACTGTTTTGTTTATGTCCTTGAAGATAACGAGGTATTTTAATTGATTCAATACCCTCAAGTAGGGGAACCTGCGGCCTTAACTCTATACATTGTGGTTTTGCAGATCACCATCACCTTTCATGGGCACTGTCAATGCACGGTCATATCATGCACTTTTCTAACTGCATTTGGTGAATTCTAATGTTTAGGCACCTTCGTGGTCAATACAATCTTCTATGCACTTTAGTTGGTCTGGTCTGTGCATAAAAATATTGAGATCTCATTGGTAGATGCATCATTTGACTTTTCTCTTGGTGATGAATATGTAATTATTTCATTTTTACTACTCAAATGTGCTAATCATACAGAGGCAAAGATTTTTAATGTTTTTTCTTCCCATTCTTGACTCAACTCTCTCCTTCAGTGGGATTTATGTGTTTGGCGTTGTAAGGGTTTACGATTATCCAAAGAAAAGAGGGTTTTACTACCTTTTAAACAACTATAATGCTTGGTGGCAGTTTACTGGCTGGTGCAGCATGTTGGTTGATTGCAGTCATCTTGTCTTTATGTGAGGTTATCCTATGTATATATTTTTTTCCTTTAGGCTGTTGCCTGGCATTTATTTTGATTGGTGTATATGCAGGACTAATATAGAGGTAGTTCCAGTAAACAATGCAGGTACCATCAATAGAAACAACAAGATCTGGGAGGTTCCTGAAGAAGAGTTTGATACTGTTATTGATACAAATGTAAAAGGAATTGCAAATATGTTGCGTCACTTCATCCCTCTCATGATTACAAGGAAGCAGGGAATTATTGTCAATATGTCTTCAGGGTGGGGAAGATCTGGTGCTGCCCTGGTAAATTGACATGATGCTATCAGAAATAAAATGCTTTCTTTCAGTCTTGGTTAGATGGATGTACATTTTTAATAAATATGATAGCCCTATTATATCAAAATCCACTAGTAGGATTTTTTTATTTCTGAAAACACCTACACAAGTCTCCATACATGTTCTATTGATAATGTGAGGATGCTTTAGATGGACAAGAAGTTGCATTCTACAACTTTTTGCCAAATAGAGCGGAGCTTATCTCCTGGAATTTATGTTATCCTTTTTGGATCATGGCTGGGGTGTTTGCCAGGTTACTTGGAAAAGGATAGATAACCTGCTTATAATGGTTAGTTTTTTAATGGACAAATGATGAGCTTACTTTTACACAAAGCTATCCAGAGTTTTTCAATAGTTTTATCTTGTCTAAGTCTTCATTTCTTGATGACTTTGGCATCTAGGACAGTATGTTAATCCTTTACCAAACCTGATCATACTTTAACAGGTTGCACCTTATTGTGCATCAAAATGGGCAGTTGAGGGTTTGACTAGATCGGTGGCAAAAGAGTTGCCTGATGGAATGGCTATTGTTGCACTTAATCCAGGTGTCATCAACACTGATATGCTTACGTCATGCTTTGGCAATTCAGCTGCCTTGTACCAGGCACCTGAAGCATGGTATGCATTTTCATCTTATATGATAATCGTATGCTTACTTTCTGGTATATCTTTGGATATATGAGTTCTCTGAAAGATGTCTGGACAATTACTGGTGCTTCCATTCTAATTACATCAGTCACTTCAATAACCACTTACTTGGTCGCCACTACCTGCCTCGAGTGCCCCCACCAAATAGGCTGAAAAACATTGTAATCATTTTCCTATTATGTTCGTAATACGGAAACAATCATCTCATACACATCAAGAAAATCTAAGATATCCTTTATATGAAATCTACCAAAAAAAAAAAAAGTTAAAACTTATTTAAAATCTACTATTTATCCAATCATTTGGCAATGAATTTCTGGATATGAAACCTACGAAAGTGTAATACTTCATCTGATTGGTAAATTGCAAAGCTTTTGAAATTACAGGGTAAATATCAATGCAGTTGAAATTAAGGTGAAGTCAAACTGTGAGGCTTATTAAATTTTCACTGAAATTTAATATGCATATAACTATATTAATGCAATTCCTTCATTTGTTTCTTCATAGGAAAAGACTAAGATATCCTTTAAAGGTCACTTCCAGGCAAAATAATTATTCGTTTGAAGTTTTATTGGTTTTGTATCAAATATATTGCCTCGAGCCTCTGAGAAGCATGGCAAGACATGTTAACACGCGTGGGTTAAACAAACTGGATGCATCATACCTATTTTTATCAAATAAGAATATTGCTAGGATCCTCTATGACAATTTATAGGATGCCATATTTTCTCATAGACATATTTCTGGGTAGGTTTGAGTTTATCGGTCTTTGTCTTGCATGATATCTACATGTTGTTTTTCATTTTCCCCAAGTTTGTTGGGACTTTGCCTTGTTATTGTAGACTGAGCAATTTTGTATTTCTCATTCAACCCTATCAGGGCTTTGAAGGCAGCTACAATGATACTCAATCTTACAGCAGCAGACAATGGTGCATCTCTCACTGTTTGATCTAAGTATCTACTCAACATACTAGCATTGATTTTTGCAGATACCGTGATCAGAAGCTTGGGACAGACAACTCAAGCCAGATCTTTTTTTTTTTTTTTCCCTTTCCTTGTCGAGTTTGAATTTCTTGTTTAAGAAACACTTTCTCAGCTTATAGATTGCTCTTGATAGGTCAATCCCAATCTTGTTTGCACTTGATATTTGCAATTTGTAGGGAATTGCTAACTTTTCTTCCCCGTTCATATTGGACTGGAGAATTCTTTCATAGTTAGAGATAATGACAAACTGTGGTTCATGTACATTTCACAATAATTTTCTAACAAAAAGGGGGCGCATAGAAAATTAAGACAACGGATGCTGGATAAAGTACCAACGAGTGATGACCCGTAATCATTCACTTGTACAAAGTTTCTGATGCATTTTATTCTCACTACATTAGAAAGCAGTTTCTTTTATCTCCAATATTAGAGGTAGTGTTGTTGTAGTAATTGTTGTGGCAATTTTCTGTTGGTAAGTAAATAATCATTTAATTAAGGGTAAGTTTGGATGGTGAGATGAGAATATTTGGTTTTAGATGAAAGTTTAAAATAATTTTTTAATATTATTATTGTTTTGAGAGTTGAAAAAATTGAATTTTTTATTATATTTTGAATGAAAATTTGAAAAAAGTGTAATGATGAGATGTCTTAATCCACTCGTTAAACCTGCACTAAAAAGAAATAAAGGCGCATTCCAAGTGCTTGTTACGAATTTCGTAGTATGTTTTCGCTTTTATGTTTTGCTATAACATGATGATGTTGAGATATGTTTATGTACGGTTGACATGGCGGCCCCTTACAGAATGTTGTTTTGTTGAATAAAGGTATGAAAAGAGAGTGCATGTGTCTTGCAAAATCTCATTTTACTTTTATTAACTTGTCGATAAAGAACTCACAAATTTGTCTGCTAATTTAAATTGGGTCATTGTTTCGTGTTTTTTAAGAGCACATTCGATCATTGGCTGGCTATAGTTATGTAGCACCAATACTTAATTTATTGATTGCCTGTAGGCACTCTTGGCACGCGCGAGCCACTTGTTTTTAATAATTCCCTTTACAACTTTACATCACATGCTGAGCGTTTGATAAAATAATTTGCAAATTAGTTATAGAAGCCCCCCTTACCCCGGCAATTGGCTTTCAGATGAGTATCTTTCATCGTATTCATCTGAAAGCCAATTGAGAAGATACTCTTACTCAAATGCAAAATCAAAGCCCACCCGTGGCGTTCTTGTTTCCAGAATCTACTCCGAAACAGATTTCCTTGTAAGTAAACACTGAACGTACACAACAAATTCATATTTACCATACGCTTCTCTCTTTAAAAATAAAAATAGAAAGGAAAAAAAACTTCTTAATGAATTATACACACATCGACCTTAGATAGCAAGAATATAGAAACGACCATAACGATGATAACAGTTAACAATGGCTTGAAAATGACAACGCCGCTCTACTTGTGAGGGTTGAAGTGTGGGTAAAGTCCCAGTATATGCTCCATCATGAAGTCGTGCCTTGTCAGGATTCCAACAATTGGAGGCCTCTGCAGAAGTCAAAAATTCATTAGCGGTTGTAATGTGTTTGTTTGGGAACTAACATAAAGTAGACAAAGGGAAACAATATATGTCAAAAATTATATATCCAATCCCTCTGAATTGGATAAATGCAAGCTAATTTTCTTCTATGCTATATATATAGAGAGAGAGAGAGAGAGAGGCAGACAGATTACCCCGGGTGTCTTTGGCACAACCAGCATATGCCTGAGGCCAACCTGTCGAAAGAGAACTGCAGCTTTAGCTAGGGACATTGTCTCCACTACTGTGTATGGAGACGTATTAGTGATGGGATGAAGATCAACATACATCTCCATTTCATCTTCCTTAATGTCTATATCCTCCAGCTTGACCCCCTTGCCCGATCCTGACTTTGCAAAATCATGGGCCTTGAACCTCGACATCATTTCGGTTCCAGTCATCACCCTCTGCCTTGTAAACTTCTTTCCTTTAAGTAACACCAGAAGATGTGACCTCAAAACAAGCCCACACAACTCCGGAGCGTCTGAGAAAGGTGGTTCATTAATCACAGGGAACCCGTTATGCCTTGTTATTTTTAGAGCATGTAATATATTCCCCACTTTTTCAACCCCAGAAAATGTAACTAATGGACCAGAAACAACATCACTTGCGACCAAGTGCCTCATGTATGGTTCTGCATGGGCTTCCATGTAAGGTAACCCCTTCATCTTAACAATTTGGTCATAGACACCCTTGTTGAAACAATCAGCCACAGTTTTTGAAATAAGCAGAACTAGCATCACCAATGGGAGCATCAATAGATCATTAGTAAGTTCAAGAAGTATCACACACAGAGAAACAGTCATCCTCATGGTGCCCCCTAGGAAGGATGCAGCTCCAAGTAGGGCAAAGAAGCCCACATCAAGATCAGAGAGAGAACCCAGGAGATTCCCAAGGAGGCGTCCATAAGAGGCCCCAGCAAGTATGACAGGGATGAAGAGCCCAGAGGGAACAGCAATTCCATAAGTTATAATGCCCAGGAAGTATATAGCAGCAAAGAAAACTATTAGAGTCGATAAATGAAATTCCTTTTCAGAACCAGAGCTAAATAGGTTTCGAATAGCATCATCATTGGTATTCATAAAGAGGGAGGCAAGGTCATTGTAATGGTGAGGCGGACATTGGAAATTCTTGTAGTTCCCAGTGCGACCTACAGTGGGGCATTGATCCTTCAAGTAAGCAGGACAAGGAATGCACTGTGATAACCATGGTAACCCATAAGAGCAACATGAGGTCAAAAGGGAGATGGTGATGGCAAGAAGGATTTTAAGCGAAGGACCTCTCCTGCAATTCATTCCCAACAATCAGAAAAAATGAACTTTTGAAAGCTGCCAAAGCAGGTCTTCAGAAATATTATATATACATATAAATGTATTGTATGTGTGTGCATCTGTATGTATGTTTAATGTGAAAGATAATATAGGGAAAAATATAACCACAAGTACGCTTATAATTTAAGGGGAATTTCGAGGGCATACTCGTTGATGATGCTATAAGTTCGAAGAACCTTGTCAACAAGATAATTGTAAAGGCTCCCAAATATGCCTCCAATAACTCCAAGGAATATCACCGCAAGTAGATCTGGGATGCTATAAGTGGGCTTTGCTGAATTGACATCAAACATGATCAGGCCTCCTTCCCCAAATAGTCCACATTTTCCACCCCGACAAAATACCATGAAACCCCTCAAAACTACTGCTACTACAGCCGTTGTAAAAAATGTCCTCCAAAGAAGAGCACTCCTCCACCTAAAAGTTAAATAAAAGAGGACACTAATTACATCAAGAAATAAGGGAGATGCAGACCTCAAAATCTATTCAGTCAAAATTTGAAGAGAATCAGTGAATTTACCTCCACTTGGTTAAGTTCTAAGGTAAACTTTCTGCATTGGAATATTGGAATTGCTAAAATTATGCAACCGGCTTTCAAAAATGCTAAAATCTCTCCCAGGTTTCATGAGATATCAAATTAGTTTGTTAAGTTCAAAGGAGTAATGAAAGTAACAATGTTCACAAGCATCCCATGCATTCAGACAAGTCCAACTTCTTTTTATTCCTACATTTTGCTAAAATAAATCTGTCTATTGTGTATAGCAGACGAAATCAAAGTATGCCTAGACATTCCAATTAAATTAGGTTCAATGACTCTGAAGGGAACAGCCAAATATGAACTCAAAAATAGAACAAGAAAATGAGGAAAAATATGATATAATCTGAGGTGGCTATCACAAAATATTAATGTCTTTTCACGGTTTGCAGTGAAAATCTAGCTGCTGATAATTATAACACCAAATATATATATATATATATATAGAGAGAGAGAGAGAGAGAGAGAGAGAGAGAGAGAGAGAGAGAGAGAGAGACCATGAAGCTGCTTCTTCCAGTGCAAAGAGAACCCCGCCAACCGGGGCACGGAAGGCAGCTGCTACACCAGCAGCAGCCCCACAGGTAATCAAATCCCGCCGGTCCCGATCATTTTTGAAGTATCTAAGCCACTTCCAAGTCAAACGATACTTGCGAGAACCACCCTGTCCAAGTAAAGAGGCTACACAAGCACCGGTGTGTACCATAGGTCCTTCCTTGCCCACAACAAATCCAGCAGCAACTCCAAAAATGGAACCAAAAATCTGCCAAAATTTGATGGCGTAATGATTACAGGCTTCTTTTCATAACAACATACTAACTTTAAGTTGGTAGTAGGCTCACTATTCCAACACTTTTAGCACATAAAAAAAGTCCCTGGTATAGAAAATGATAAAGGCGCCCTAAATTCATCTTTCTTAATTTAGGTTTCAGGGTCGGAGATCATTTGTTTTTTGGGGTGGCGTGGGAAAAGGGGAGAAAGAGGAAGGGGGGGGGGGGGTGATTAGAAGTAATATTTCCAATAATGACAATATTTGCCACTTAACTATTAAATGAAGAATAAATATTGAGTACCAACTTAAAACAAAGGTCTGAAGGCACTTAGTGGTCTATGGACAAGCATGAGATGAGCTAGGTGACACCTTTGCACTGGGACCCAAAAAAGTAGCATTAATATGTTATATGATACATCATGCATGCATAAGATAGGTGGTCAATTCATGAACCCTTAAAGCAGAATCATTCATTTCAGATAAATCTATAGCTAGGAAATAACTTGATTAAATTGTATAAATCTTCTTCTCTTTTGGACGGGTACCATATATAGTTGTTCCTTGGGTTGGTTGCATAAGATTTTGGATAGATACATTTGACCATCCCATGGGAAATTTGATTACATCTATAAATTTTTTCCTGAGTATTTTACTTGCTGTCATAATGTCATCCACATCACTCACCTAGAGATTTCCTATTTGTACAGTTGATTGATTTCTCAATATTCTCCTTGGCAGGCTTGTTGTACATATAGTAATCATCAATATGCTGCCAAGGAGGGGGGATAATTTTTTTATTTTATTTTTTAGCATAAAAGCTAATAGGGAAGCGTTAAAATCATCCATATCCCTCCATAAAACCTGTCCTTTTTTGTATAAAAACAGAAAAAATGCCCATGAATTTGATGGTCTTCCAATTAAATGGATAACCAGTTATTCCTTAGACATGTGCACCCTTGCACTCACGTGCAGAGAGGGAGAGAGATTTTGTTACTCACCTTTACAAAGAGGGTGCTTGGAGCCAATATAGAATGAGCATCTATACCATTGAGGTAAGCTTTCACCTCAGGTATTCCAGAGCCTGCTGCTGCAGGAGCAATGTAGGCACAGAGGGCTGCTGCAGCAATGGCAAGAACCATGTTACAACCAGCATATGCTACAAATGCCTGATAATACCTGCACTATAATTAAGATCATGCCATAGTTACTAAATTTACAGTCAAAAATTTATATTACGGGAATTCCTAAAGCATGAAAATTGTCGGAGCATATAAGGTTAACAGATTCCTAGGACAACAGTTACAGTCTGGGATTTCTAATGATTTGAGCAGAGAAATTTAACTTTCTGAAGCAAAAAAGATTAAAATCTGTGCATGAAATTCCTCCGCTGACTTGGCAATAGCAAAGGCCCTTTAAATAAAGTTCTGTATGTTTAAATTTGCAAATAATTATTCTTCGTTGTTCATTTCCCATTTATCCTAAAATCCCATCTGTCTTGCAACATGGCTGTAGCTGAGCATGCACTCAAACATCAACGACACTAGGGTTAATGCATTCTACATGCTACCAGACTGCCAGGCGAGTTTGAAAGAGGCATGCATCAGCCATCAACCACAGAAGTACAGTACTAAAAGAAAAATGAAAAAAAGGGCATTGGTTTAAAAGGACGCTGAGATATTTGCAAATATAAATCTGAAGTTTATCTGTTAAAAACATCTGAATTTGAAGTTCAAGTCTTTAAGATTGATGGAAAAGTATTACATCACAGAAAGATAACTATTTGGTTATACATATAGAATTGCAGGTAATACTACTGCTACATTATTCCAAGTAAACAAGAAACAAAAAATAAACGCTTAATACTGAAGCATATGGTAAAGTGGGTAAAGACTTGATTGCATTAAGAAACTCCAGTTGCATCCAGATGGTGGCAAGTGGACTTACTTATCTTTAAGCATAAGGTTGTTGGTGAGTAGAAGTTTGAAACCGGCTATGTTCTCAACAGCAATGTTATTAAAGATGCCAACGAGCCCTGTACTCAAACCGATAAGGAGTGCAAGAGTCCATTTACAGAAAATATACTGAAATATCTCAGATTTTGTTCTAGACCTCCAATCTTGCTTAAAAAGATCATTCTCGATAATCCTGCAAAAAAGGAAAAATAAAAACAGTGAGGCAGGCATGTTTTGAATTAAAATGCAATCCTATAAAGGGCTGTAGCATACTCAAGTCTCTAAACCAGAACACCACGAAACATAATCTGCTAACTGATTTCCCAGAAGAGCCAAGGGGGCGATTTAATTTCAATTTTTTTTGTAGTATGTATCATGACCAACTAAGTGAGGCTAAAAGAAAAGGAAAATGACATAATAAATGGACAACGCAGACATACTTTCCACGCACTTCACTTCTTTTGTGGTTTCTCCCCATTAATGGACAAAACGTAGTCTTAACTAGAAACCCCGCTTGACTTCTTCGCTTATTATTTGATAATCAAAATACGCTTAATAACGCACAAGATCTAATCAATTTTATTTATATTCCTCCACTTTATAGACACCCCGGAAAAAAAAAAAAAAAAAAAAAAAAAAAAAGAAACGAGGAATACTCCTAGCAGAGGCTTTCAAAACTTCTTTTCCTTTCCTTTCCCAGCATTTTCTAACCACCCAAAGCGGAAGATATTCAAAACTTGAAAAAAAAAAAAAAAAATCACTCAATTAAATGAGATCCTACACAAACCAGTGCATTTGTATATACGTCCAAACATATTAAAAACAAAAACAACATGCTAAATATTAACTTATGGATTAGAACTAAGTTAACAACTTAAGTAATTGAAATATAAAATAAATCAGTTAAAATGACGAGTTTCGAAAGTTACCTTTTATTTCGTTATTTTCTTCTTCTTTTTTTATGGAACCAAACAGAGAGGTAATAGACTGATGGAAAAACGAAGGAAAATATATAATGGAGATGGACAGAGTAATCTATTAGACATATATAGAAAGGGGAAAAATAAAAAGCACATCAAAAGTTCCCTCTGTTTTGCGGGGGTACCAAACAGAGGCCTGCTGGAACGATGATCAGACATAATGAAGAAGATTAAAAAAGAAGAAGGATATGAGGAATTGATAGAGACAGAGATAGTACTCGTAATCAAGGCTCTCAATTGGGCAGACATTAGCACCAACAATAGCGAGCTGAGAGGTGTTGTTGGTCCTCTTAGTGAGAAGGAGGGGCTCTCTGAGGTAAGAAGACGAGGATGAGAGCGATGGAGCTGATCTCTCCCTCTGCATCCGAGCTCCAGCCCCGAAGTCTATCTCGATGTCATTATCGTCTTTGCTTCGATCTTCACTCATCCTCAATCTGTGGTCGATTTGTTGAAAGCTCAGGAGGATTGTTGAGGTTGTGGACAAGGCTTGGATTTGAATCCGTTCAGAATCTCTGGAAATCCTTTACTTCGATTAGCTTTGCTTACCTTCGTTTGAATTTTATGGCCGAAGTTTGTTTTCTTTTTGTGTTTTTATTTTTTATTTTTCCTTAATTCTGCGTTTGATTTTTGTATGTGGACGGTATTGGACGGATATGCTACGTCATTATCCACAAAACACGGGAGGGCTTTGCCTTTTATGGACAACACGACGAATACATAGAATACATGTGATAATAATAATAATTATAATATTATATTACGTACGTACATTGAACAGCCAATACTGTTCATGCAACACGTGCTCAGTCACCCAACAGCCCTGCTCCGTTTAGTTTAGTAGTTGCTACACGAGCAAAAATACAAAATCAATCCCTATGACGGAACCTTTACTCCCTTTACAACAACAACAACAACAACAACAACAACAACAATAATAATAGTAATAATAATTATTAAGAAATATTGTCATTAGAGCCTAAAGCTCATAATATTACTCTAGATACGTTACTTCGCCAGGCTCCATGAGCTCCAAGAATGCCGACTAAAGCTCGAAATGGCCCACCTTGGTAGCCTGGGACGGGTCCTAGACCCATGTGAGTCGAGCGAGTTCCACATCCGTACAAGTTAGAAGTAATCATTAATATTGAGATAGGATGTTGTAGAAAGGTGTGGGAAATCATAATCTGGAAAAATGGAAGAGACAACATCATATAATTATGCTAGAAACTCATGCCATATTAAATAACTGACACCAAGAAAACCATATTGCATTAAATGTAGTATGGAAGTGGAAACTCCGGGGAGAGGCATCCCTTTGCCTTATAACACAAGACTTGGCCCTCCTAAAACCTAGAGGATCTAGTATAAAAGGTTATCCAGAACTGCGATATGAGGGGGGACAAACTCAAGTCTATTATCAATTATACACAACTGTTGTTTTCTTATTTAAAAACATATTTATTTTTTCTCTATACTAATTTTGGCATTGGAGATTAATAATAATGATAATAATAAAATTTATATTTAAAAAATGAACAATTCAGTTACATGGTTTGATTTCAATTTGTTTAAACTTTAAACAGCTCCAATAGCTAACCACTAAATTCACACATTGTTTTATATAATAAATAGGAAAATGCTACATATTACATATTCATCTTATTCTCATGATTTATCTTATTATAACTTTAATTTTTTTTATAGAAAAATATGTTCCAAGGGTAATGGAAATGGTCATATCTACTTAAAGATTGAGACTAAAGATGCAGAGGATGAAAAGTTAATGGCATGATTGAGAAATAAGTCTCTTATGTTGGAACTGTCAAGGGTTTGGAAACCCTCAAATAGTTTGAATTCTTAGTTTATTAATTAAGGAAAAGTGCCTAAGTTTGGTTTTTCTAATAGAAACCAAATGTTATAAAGAAAGAATTGAGGAAGTAAGAGTCAAGTTGGGTTTTGATGATTGTTTGGCAGTAGATAGTAGAGGACATAGTGGCGGACTTGGTCGTTTATGGAAAAAGGAGTTGGATGTCTCTCTTATTAATTTTTCAACTTGGCACATTAGTATTGATGTAAAGGCAGCAGACTCCAACCAATGGTTGTTTACTAGTCTTTACTTTTTATGGTCATCCTGATACAGCAAAAAGAGATTATAGTTGGGCACTTCTTAAGTACATTAAGTCTTTGAACAATATTCCATAGTTATGTGTTGGAGATTTTAATGAAACTACCTGCCAAGCTGAGAAAGCTGGAGCTATACTAAGACCCTTCAAACAAATGGAGTCTTTTAGGGAAGCCTTGCATTTTTGTTCTCTCAGTGAGATTGTTACAATTGGCCCTAAATTTACTTGGTTTAACAATAGAATAGATAGAGGGTTTGCAAAAGAGAAGCTGGATAGAGTCATTGCAAATCAAGATTGGAACCAATTTTTTCCAGATTCCCACTGTTATGTTTTATTTGCTGCTAAATCAAATCACAGTCTCCTTTAGATAGTTTTTTTTATGAAAAAGAATGAAAGTTAAGGAGAAAGATTCATATGTTCATATATGAAGCTTTTATGTAATATGAATGAGGATTGTTTCAAGGTTGTCCATAATGCATGACAGAGACCTTCATGGGTTTCTTCTAAAAAACCAGACATTTGTAGGAAAATCTAAACATGTCAAGATGCATTGAAGCAATGGAACAAAGTTTCAAATAAGAGGACCAGTGGTGATATTAGAGAAAGAGTGGAGAGGATTTCACTCTTGCAAGGCATGGCAGATGAAGATCAGACTTCCATGATCATGCACCTACAAAAGGAAGTGGATAGGCTTTTAGAAGAAGATGAGCTTAAGTGGAAACAAAGAGTAAAGCAGCAATGGTTAGCACATGGGGATAAAAATACTACATTCTATCACACATTTGCTAATCAAAGGAAAAAGTTAAATTTTATCAAGCGTATCACTGACAATGAAGAAGTGTTACATTCAAATCAGGAGACTATAGGAGACATTTTTAATTCTTATTTCACATATTTGTTTCATTCCTCTAGTCTTGTAGCGATTGATAGTTGTTTGCTTCATTTGGAGACCCAAGTCACTCATGCTATGAACGGTTTGCTTCTAGTTGATTTTTCTAAACTAGAGGTGAAAGAAGTTGTCTTCCAAATGGCACTGTTAAGCTCTCTAGTAAGGTTGAGAATCAGCCGATCTAAACTGGAGAAATCGACCAAGACCAGAGAAATCGACCAAACCGGACCGAATTGGGTCCAATCCAATTTTCAAGGGATCGAATTCATTCGGTCTGGTCCCGGTCCAGGGGTTTTTCACCCCAACCGCACCAGACCGAATGGAAATTTAAAAAAAAAAATTATTATTTATATAATAGCTATATATAATTAATTTATATATGGTATAAAAAAATACTAATAGTCTAATATTGACTATAGTTATACTTATACTAATATAGTTATACTAAATCACTATAACTAATACTAATATATAGCTATACTAATAGTATCCTATTAATACTAATTTACTATTATATAATTTATATAGTTATACTGATCATAATAAGTTAATAACTAAATCACTATAAATATAACTATATATATTTAGTATGACTGTATCATTATATTCTTTAATGTATAATTATAATATATAGTACTATTATATATTAATATATTAACATATTATAAGAGTTATAGTATAAATTATAATATACTAAATCACTATAACAGTATAATTAATACTAATATATAACTATATTATTAGTATACTACTATTATATAGTTATACTAATCGCTATAATTAATACTAATATATAGCTATACAGTATATTTATATATTTGTATTAATACTATTAGTCTATTATATAGTCTAAGACTCTCAATTCTAATATAGGTGATATAGCTATAACTGATACTAATCTTTATATTAATACTAATAATATAGAATATAGTTATACTAACTGATTGATTCAATATAACTAATATTACTAATATAATAAAGCTATACTAAATTACTAATAGTCTAATACTAATACTATTATATAGTTATACTAATCATAAATTCATAATAACTAAATCATTATAAGTCTATAACTATATATATTTAGTATCAATGTATTATTATATTTTTTAATGTATAACTATTAACTATAGTATATAGTACTAGTATATATTAATATATTAACATATTATAAGAGTTATAGTATTGGTACTAGTGTATTATTAGTTATAGTAAAAAGTTAATCACTATTACTAATTTACTATATACTAATAGACTAATAGTATTAGCATATTACTGATATATACTAATATATAATAGTATACTATATGTATATATATTAAATATATAACAATATAATTACATAAGTATTAAACAAAATACCATTAGATAAAAAAAAATAAAAAATAAAAAAGGGTCTAGGGTGGACCAACAGGACCGGATCGTCCTAGTTTTTAAGGAGTTTGGTCTGGTCCAGAGTGGGAAAATCCTGGACTGAAGAGGTTTGGTCCAATCCACAAAACCTGCCGAGACCAGATCGGACTGGACTAGACCGAACTCCCCCTACTCTCCAAGACCCGATGGATTCCCTACTCAATTTTATCAAAATCATTGGGGGGGGGATGTTGGAAATGATGTATGCAAGTTTGTATTGAATCAAGCTGAGATAGTGGGTAGTATTTCAGGTGTTTCTATTGGCAGATCCTTACTCACTATCAATCAACTCTTTTTTGTTGATGAAAGTTTGTTATTTTGTAAGGCAAATTCTCTTGAGTGGAGTAGAATTTTTGGCATCTCGGACCAATATGAAAAGACTTATAGGCAGAAACTTAATAAGGACAAGACTTCTATTTTTTTTTCAATAAACGTCCTCCACCATATGTTAAAAGCATAATTGTGGAAATGACAGGTGTGAGATCTTTTTAGTAAACGTACTCCACCAGATGTTAAAAGTATAATTGTGGAAATGACAAGCGTGATATCAACTAGAACTTTTGAAAAATAATGGGGACTTCCAGCTGTTGTGGGTAGATCTAAGGTCTCAGCTTTTAATTCTCTTTTGGATAGAACCTGGGCTCATTTATCCAATTGGAAAACAAAATTCTTATCTGCTGCAGATAAAGAAATTCTTATGAAAACTATTCTTCAGGCTATCCCCACCTACACCATGAGTATTTGCTTACTACCAACTTTCATCACTCAAAGATTGAACAAAATGATAAGGAAATTTTGGTGGATACATAATGAAGATCACTTTAAGATTTATTGTTAAAGTGTGATTCGTTGGATCTGTCAAAGGAGGTAGGGGGTTGGGTTTTAGGGATTTTAAAAATTTTAATCTAGCAATGTTAGCCAAAAAAAGCTGGAGGATGCTTACAAATCCTGATTCTTTGATTGCCAAGTGTTTAAACAAAAATACTTTCCTCATAAAGATTTAATGGAGGCTATTTTGAATAATAGGTCATCATAAATGTGGAGGAGTCTCAAAGCAGGTAAAAAAGTACTGAGAAAGGACTGATATGGAGGATTGGTGATGGAAGGCAAGTCAAAGATCAATAGATTCCAAGACCACATTCTTTGAAGACCCAATCCCAAATGATGAGTGTTAATGAAGATGCTAGAGTTTTTGAGCTTATTGACACTAGCATAAGTGATTGGAATTTAAATAAGTTGCATTTCTTTTTCTTGCCACAAGAGGTTGATTTTACTCGAAGTATTCCACTTGGTCTTGGCAGAAAAGAAGATAGACTGGTATGGTATTACTCTAATGATGGTATTTTTACAGTTAAAAGTACCTATCATTTGCATCGAGACCTTGAATTAATATGTCACGGAGGCTGCTCAGATGATAATGGCAAGGAAAAGGTCTGGAAAACAATTTGGAAGCTAAATGTACAAAATGCAATCAAACTGTTTATATGGAGGGCATGCAAAGATGTTGTACCTACTCTTTCCGATCTGTGTAAAAGGAAGATTGTTGAGGAAGACTTATGCCCCATCTACAAGTTAAGTTTAGAATCAGTTGGACACGTTCTTTAGAGTTGTGAAGGAGCAAATGATGTTTAGAACTAAGGTAGTAAAAAAATTCAAAAGATGGCTTTCCATAGCACCTCTTTTCTAGACATTTGGAGCAGACTTCGTAATATTTTGCAGCACGAGGAGCTCGAAGTAGTAGTAATTATAGCAAGACTGATTTGGCAAAGAACGAATGATGTTATCCATGGGTAAAGTTTTGAGCATCACTCATCCATTCAACTTAACGTGGAGGAGAACTAGCACTCTTTTCAATAGTCTCAAATCCTATATAAGGTTTCACAGAAGCAGCAACCTTCACAGGTCCAACAACAGCAGTTGCATCACAGATGGATGAAGCCAACAAGTTTTAAGTTTAAAACTAATTGAGATGCTGCTATAAACAAGAAAACTAGAAATATTGGCATTTGGGTTATTATCCAAGATGAAGGAGGACGGGTGATTGGGTGTCTTTGTGCTTCTAGATATATAGTTGTGTCTCCAAGGGTGGCTGAATCTATAGTAGCTATGATGACAGTTAATTTCTGTAAAGATATGAGCATTCATTCTTTCATTAATCTTTCAAGAAGTGGTCACTAATCTTTCAAATGATCGTACTAATTGGAGCCAAACTGGGTGGTTAATAGAAGATACTAAGAACTAGTTTGAATTCAGAGAATGTTTGATCTAATCTTATCTCATCTCATTATTACAATTTTTTTTAATTCTCATATAAAATATAATAAACAATTCAAAATTTTTAAATCTCAATTCAATTTTTTTAAATTTAAAAATAATAATAATATTAAAAAATAATATTTTAATAATATTTATTTAATTTTTTAATTTTTATCTAAAATTATCTTATCTCATCTCTGAATCCAAACGAGTTTTAAAGCTTTGCTTAATTGTTTTGCAAATTGATTTGCTAAAAACATTAGAAGAACTTGCAACAAAGTAGCTCATGTTGTTGGTCGAGAAACTTTATCTCTTCATGAGAATCTTATAGGCACGAAAGAAATTTTATTTTGTACTCAATCGGTTGTATCCCAAGAAATGTGAGCAATGATATTATTCTTCTTTGCAAAACAAAAAATAATTTAACGCATGAATTATTTATCTATCAAAATTCTTGAAAGGAATTATTAATTCCCACCCCCATCTTCTCACTCACTCTCTCTCCAAATCTCCCACATTCTTTCCTGTCAACATCACCAACTGCACCACTCTCTCTCTCTCTCTCTGATATCCGGAACACAACACGGTCGGGTCTGATCGATCCCACTTCCTCTCCGAAACGTTCCCTTCTCCTGTTCTCCTCGTCGCCCCCTTCTCGTCCATCCAAATCCCACTGCTCTCACTGTGTTGAACGTGACTGAAATCCCTACCCAAATCTTTCCGATTCGTTCTTCCTTTTTATTTCATTTCATCAAACCGATTCCTCCCCTCTCTGTGATTTTAATTTCTTTATTTTCCCCTTGAATTTCCCGCATAATCTTTTTCCGATCCTATTTTTCAAGATTATCTTACTCTTTTAAAAAAAAAAAATTATAGCTGATCAAAATGATTATTAACGACCTCTGTAATTCAAATTAGTTTTTCTTAAGAATTTCAAATCTCTCCCTCACCCTCTTAAAGAAAATAGCTGAATTCATGTAGCTTTAGCCTTTCCAAACAGATCTAGGGAGAGAGAACCCGAATTAAGCCCGCCTGCAATGGCCAGGAGTAGTAGTAGAAGGTCTGGGGATCACAGAGAAGAAACCGACAAGCACACGGGTCTGTTAAAACTGGTCCAAATCCTCTCTTTCCTATTGGTTTTCGTCGCCGGCGTGGTTATCGGATTAGCGGCCACGTGGCACATCAACCGCAAGATGGCGTTCAACTATCACCCGGAGGTGTACTCTTTCGTGAACCACATCTCTGCCCCTGGCAATTGCACCAGTAGGCGCACCGTCGTCAAGCCGGTGGATTGCCTGAGCATGGAGGCGTTTCTGCGGCCGATCAATGTGACGCACGGGATGTCCGACGAGGAGCTGTTTTGGAGGGCGTCGATGGTGCCAAAGAAGAAAGAATACCCGAATCAGAGGAGAGTTCCAAAGGTGGCGTTCATGTTCTTGACAAGGGGGCCGTTGCCAATGTTGCCGCTGTGGGAGAGGTTCTTTTGGGGACATGCTAGGGAGTTGTACTCCGTTTACGTTCATTCGCCTCCAGGGTACGACCTCAACGTCTCCACCCATTCGCCTTTCTATGGACGTCAAATCCCCAGTCAGGTACGAGACTTGTTCCATACGTTCGAATACCATGGGAACTATAGACGATATCTGTAGCTTTTTAGGTCCCACGTCCGTATCAAAACCTTATCTCTGGTCGGTTAATGATTTTGTGATTTGACTATATTATGAGTTTTTCAGGTTGAATCTTTTTTTTTTTTTTTTTGTTTTTTTTTCTCTTTTCCACTTCCATTGTGGGTTTGATCTTTTCCACTTACATTGTGGGTTTGGGATAGGTATGTGTAATGGAATTGACCTATATATCGATATAATGTGTTGAGGATTTCCACCGATTTGCTTTTTATTTATTTAATGATTAAATAAATTTATTTTAATAATTTTATGAATTTTATTTATTTATTTTTAAATTTTTGAAGGGTGTAAAAAGATGTTTTAAAAAAAGTAAACTAAAAGATTTTTTTTTTTTTTTGCCATCTTGATAGGCATCCTCGGTGAGGATATTGGTAGCTATAGCATGGCTCTATATATATATATATATATATATATAGTCAAGGTAGATGAAAAGGAAATGTCAAAAAATAAAATTATTATTGGTATTAATGATTCTTTGATAAAAATAGAATGCTGAAATTGGATTTGATAAATTTCAATAATCATGCTAGTGTGTTAGAATGATAATATATTCATAAGATTCTAGCATATGTAATAATGTATGGTCGTATTATGATTTATTCTCTACCATATTTAGTTTATTGCGTAAATCAGTTAGTATATTTATTGTGTAAATCGGTTAGTATATTTATTGTGTAAATCGGTTAGTATCTTTGATCAACATATAAAAATACAAGTTGATCGGTATCAATCCAGTGTATATATTCAGGATATATATCATTTATGTAATTTTATTTTCAAAATTTGGGCTAAAGTAAGAGGAGAACGAGAAGCAAGCATATAATTAATTACAAACAGCATGCATGCAGCAGTACGTACGTAGTTTCCAAAGTAATGTTGATGAAAAGCATTTTGTGTTATATATTTCAGAAGGTAGAGTGGGGAACAGCGACGCTATCGGACGCGGAGAGGCGGCTTCTGGGCAATGGATTGCTAGACTTTTCAAACGAAAGATTTGTTCTGCTTTCGGAGAGCTGCATCCCGGTCTATAACTTCCCAACTGTATACAAATATCTGACTGCTTCTTCCCATAGCTTTGTTGAATCATACGATGATCCCTCTCGATATGGACGAGGTCGCTACAATCGCAATATGCTCCCCTACATACAGCTCCGTCATTGGCGTAAAGGATCTCAGTGGTTTGAACTTCACCGTGCACTCGCTATTTCCATAGTCGCCGACACCAACTACTACAACCTCTTCTGCAAATATTGTAGACCTGCTTGCTACCCAGATGAACATTACATTCCTACTTTCCTCCACATGTTCTACGCTTCACATAATTCTAATCGGACCGTCACTTGGGTTGACTGGTCCATGGGCGGTCCACACCCAGCACTTTACAGAAAATCTAACATCACAGATGATTTCATACGATCTATACGTAACAACGGCACCCATTGCCAATATAATTCTGACACCACCTCTGTTTGTTACCTCTTTGCTCGTAAGTTTGCTCCGAGTGCACTGCAGCCTTTGCTCAACCTTTCCTCAACTGTACTGGAATTTTGAAAGTTCTGAGTCTGCAGAGATGCTAATTCTTTTTTCGGATATATATATATATATATTTATATATTTTTCAAATTTTCTACACGAGCCTCCAGTTGTGGTTTGCCAACTGACAAGTGCAGTAGCGCAGATTCAATGATCTTTTGTTTTGGCACAAGAATGCACAGTAAGTTTTTTTGTAAGAGATCAATTTGGATGCTTTTCCATTGTGAGAATTATAGAAGTCTAGCAATATTACCGTGGCAGCAATATCATTCCTTTAATGTAAAACGTTAAAACCACGAGATTAAAATAAAACAGACATGCATGTACCCGTACCCACACATCTACACAGCGATCGATCAAAATAAAACAGGTGTACACACTGTCTGTGTTCGTTCAGGCACAAGATAGATCCCGACGTAAGCTTAAATTCAGATTTATTGTAATAATGAAGGCACCATGGAGGGGAAATATATTGTCCATTTATTTATGCTACTTATAGTCATGGAATGTGTAAGTGCAGGACAATCGTTTTAAAAAAGAGTAAAATTTATTATTAAAAAATTATTATTATTTTCATATAAATCTCATATTAACTTACTTTTAAAAAAAAAAATTTGAACGGCACTCGACACTCCATGATTACAAATATCATTTCTCTTTATTTATTTGCACTGGCCACTGAATCACCAAGGAAGGTGCAGCCTCCTCGTTCATCTAAGCAGCTTCTATAATCACATATCCACAAAAAAAACTATTTCCTTGATCTTTGTGTGTTCTGTAATATATGTGAAGGTAAGAGTAACAGAGTCAAAACAACATCACTAAAAATACACTACCAAAAACAAAAAGAGGGAGAATCGTGACACACTATCGGGACCCATCTCCAGGTCGGTTTAATATTTCTCTTTTATTTTTTTAAAAAATTAGCCAAGGCTCGAAGATTACAGTTATTAGGACATAACAGTTGGTAGTAAAACCTCTCGTAAGACTACTGTCTAGGTATCTGCACACCAAACGCTCACACAAAAGACCCAACCTACGAGCATTGATCCAGGCAAAAACCTAAAAGACTCCAATGAAATAGTCTAACATAATTCAAATCTGAATAAACTCCTAAATATTCCAAATTAAATCAGGATTCTTCTAAATAAACCAATGATCATAGGCTCCGATATTAAATGCCATGAACTGCCATGCAGATGAAGCAACACTTCAAGCCAGTTTATTTGAGAAACAAAAATCTAAAAAGATTATTATTTCAGATGTCTAAAGATATGTGAAACCAATTACACACGATACACATACATACATTTATCCATTGTTAGAAGTTTTTTTTAATTTTTATTTTATCCATTGGTTTAAGTTACAGCTATTTATTTCTTTTTCTTTTCTTTTTGATAAGTCGGCACAACCATTTATTTCTCGTCGTATAATTAAAGAACTCAAAATGTACCGCAGAAATTTCTTAACCCTTAATTTTCAGTTTTTCTTCACACACTTGTGGTTGGCACGTGTACACAGGCATACTCAAGACCAAATAGATATTTTTTTTTAATTAGTCACAAACAAATAGATGCTAAACACAAAAACTAAATAAATTAAAAATCTTCATAATGGAAAACCAAACTGCAAGATCAAATGGTAATATATGAATTGATGGTGGGCAGAAAAAGCACTGGGATATTACAATCAAATGCATGGAGTCATGGACTACATAGAGCATAAAAATTTAATACAAACCCCATACTTATGCAATACAAAAGGCAGCATGTGAAGCGCAAAAACCAACTCAGTTGCTTCAAACAGCAAAAACACAGGCGGCATAATATACCAAGATCAATATCATAATGCAACCTAAATAAGGTGCAATCAATGAGATCTGCCCACTCTTCATGCTGATTCTTGCTCTAAAATGTATCTCACATATAACCTCCAAATTCAGCACATATTTTAACAGGAGACATAATCATTGACATTATTTGAGAACAGAGCCGTCTCTAATAAATATCTCACGGTTCAAAGTACAAATAATTAGCCAGCCAGTTCATGATAACATAGGGACTGAATACTCACAACAGGCCTTAATGTATAACAATACCAAAAACTCACATTGTTATACTGAAGTGAAACTGACCACAGCAAACTTGTGGAACAAAGAGACACTTAATGTATAACAATGATGTAGCCATCTCTGTGTCCATCTCAAAATGAGAATGTCCAATTCAAAATGAGAACAAAAGAGAACCAGTATATCATTGACCTAATATCTAATAATCAGACTAATACCTGTTCTGCTGTTTCAGATATTGCTGATGGCAAGTGATGGGGCCCATTCATTTGAGGCCGCCCTGCTAGAGGTGGCTGCATCCCTTCCATTTGAGTTGGTCAGGATGGTCGCTGATGTGGTTCAGTCATTGGAGGGGCTCCTGATGGCGAGTGCTGCAGTCCTGCCATATGAGAAGAACTAGAGGGAGCGTGCTGCTGCCATGCCACTTCAGTGGGTCCTGATGGAGAGTGCTGTGTGGGTTTTGATGGAGAGTGCTGCTTCCATGCCATTTGCGAGGGTCCAGAAGGTGAGTTCTGAACGCTATCCATTTGAGAGTATTCAGATGGTCGGTGTGGTAGGCTTGCCATTTGAGGGGGCCCCAATGGCTGGTGTGCAGGTCCTGCTGTTCGAGGAGGTGGTCTTGACGATACATGTGCATATCCCCACCTATTGATACCTAACAATCTCTCAATCTCTTCGCCACGCCCAGCTTTCCCAAATGCCTCAGTTACTGATTCCTGCAATGCAGGAGTAAGTCCAACACCATACCTCATCATCTCGCTCAGTAAATCCCAGCTCTTATCCAAAATACCTTCATTGCAAAGTCCCTCAATCACAACCTCATAACAAGTAGGGTCTGGTTTAGGATCTTTCTCTCCCATTTTTGATAAAATCTGGGCGCAATCCACTACCTTCCCATTCTTGATCAATTCATCAAACACCCTGTTACCAAAATTAGCAACTACCCTCAAACCAACATCCACCATTCTGTTAAACACCCTCAAAGCATCATCAATCCTGTCCGCTTTCAAAAATGCATCAATCAAAGTCCTATGAGTTGTGACATCTGGGGACAATGACTTTGAGGACAATTCTACAAACATCGTCTCCGCCTCCGATAACATCCCATTCTCACAAAACCGGGCAATTATATTATTATACCCCGCAACGTCCATTTGGAAAGGCTTTGAATTTGGTTTTGTACCCACCTTCTTAAATGTGGGAATTACCTCCTCAAACTTTCCAAGCTTAAAACATTCATTAACCATTATATTAAAGGTGTCAGAATTCACCGCTTGGAAATTTGGTGGCGTGTGATTATCCAGCATCGAATCAAAAAATCCCCAAGCCTCCATTTTCTTCCCATGCTTAAGCAACACCTCCAATAGGACATTACAAGTTGCAGGCACCATCTTAAACTGGCGATCAAGCAAGGACTTATACGACTCCATTGCCTCCTTTTCTTTCCCCTGATTGAAAAACCAATCCATAAATGTTGCAGTCACAACCCCATCATAAACCATACATCGTTCCTTAAGCTCATCAAAAAGCTCATTTGCCTTGTCTAGATTCCCCAACTCCAGAAACCCCTTAATCAAATTGTTATAAACCAAGGAATCTGCACCGTGCCCCTTATTCAACATTTCCCTCAAAAGATCAACCGCCTCATTAATCTGCCCTGCATCAATCAATCCTTTCGTTAAGTGCCGGTAGGTGACCGGCGATGGACTAAATGGAGCATTAGCAATTATATGCCGATAAACTTCCAATCCCACATCAACCCTGCCCTCATCGCAGTGCGTATTAATCAAATTATTGTAAGATACAACATTTGGAACAATATTGGATTGGTTGAAGAAGAAATGGAAGAGAGCAACAGCATCATTGTACCTGTATTAATCAAATCACCATAAGAACGAATAAATAACCAGTGTATCAAATCCAAATTCAGTAAAACAAAAACCTGGTGTCATGTTAAAACTGAAAATTATTAGATACTCCAGAGTCTGGATGAGGTTCCATTCCGTCCTATCACAGCATAGCATGCCTTAACTAAGTAATAATTTTTAATGACAAGGATGAAGTTCCATGTTTTCGTTATCTAATAATTATCTGTTAAAATAAAAACTAAAAAGGAAAATACGGGTATTCTGTTCGAGATTAAAAAAGGTGAAAAAAATTAAAATTGTGAGGCCATATGCTGCACTGGCCAACATCGAAGTGGAAAACACAAAAAATAGGATCACTGTACTAAAATGTAATCAAACTATTCTAAAATAGATAGTCATTAAGTTCAAAACTTTACGATCAGCACATACGCACACAGAGACATACCTCTTGGCCCGGTACATAGCGGCGATAATTGCGTTGCAGGTGAAGACGGTGGGGCGAGTGTTGGAGAAGACAGAGTGGCGGGCCACTGCGGAGGCGGCATCGAGGTCTCCTGCCCTTATCAGGGACTGCACCCGGTTGTGGAGGTTGAGCCTGGGGCCCACCAGCGCCGACGTGGAGTCCGGAAGCCGTGGGGCGTTAGGGTCTCGCTGCGGAGGGGGTTGGCTGGGGTCGCGACGGAGTGCGTGCAGTGGGGGCTCGATACGAAGCCGGCGCTTACGGCGACGTCTCTCGGCCGCGGCTTCCTCGGCGGATGAGAAGGCGAAGCCGCGTGTCAATGCAGTTTGATATAGGCTGTTGTTGTTAGGGTTTTGGTGGTGGAGGAAGAGGAGCGAGGTTAGGCTCTGTGAGGTGGGAGAAGAGGTGGTGGAGGGGCGGCGGAGAGAGCGGATGAGGAGGAGGCGAAAGAGTGACATGATCTCTCGGAGAGTTTGTGTGTCTGTGCCGAGAAAGAGAGACGTAATGGCTTCGATGGCTTAAACCCTAGTGGTCGGGCAAAGCTATAACAATGATTTTCCTGTGAAACGAGGATTTTCTCGGTTAGGGGAAAATGACGTGGTTTGTATATATGGTTGTTTACTTATTTATCCTGTGAAACGTGGAATTTCTTTCCTCGCTCGATAAAATGTTTGTACTTTTTTTCTGTTTTGTTTGTTAAAAGAATTAAATACAAAGAGAGTATTAAATTAATAATAAAATGGTAGTAACTCTCTCATTTTCTTTTTAAAAATGATCAATTTGAATGTTGAGTTTTGATATTATTTGATATTAAAAAATATTTATGATGCGTTTGATTTCTTAACTGTATTGAGTTTAGTGTACTTTAAATTTAAATTTCTTCTAAGAACCAAACATTGAACTGAGCTGCATTGTAAATGCCTTCAATAGGTTTTACGTTGTACCTAGATGTAATCCCTCCTTGTCAAGTGCTAGAGATTTTTTATTTTATTTTATTTTATTTCCCGTTAACTCCTACGTGCATCTCTCTACCTTTTTTTTTTTTTTTTTAATGTCTTCTTCTTCTTCCCTTAGCCGTCTGTGACCAAATTGAATTGTTATAAAAATCACCGTGCAATCTCGAGAAACTGTGCTGCAGCTTCACGCGACGGAATGAACTTGAAATCGCCGGCACCCAATTAAAATTTGGAAGCAATCGGGCAAGAAAGGATTATTCTGATTGTCCCCCACAATCGACAACTTCAACAAAAGATAAGATGTAACGACTGGACCATTGTGTCAATAGAAATTTTCCCACCACCCCAAATTTTACATACAAAATGTAGTGAAAAATCGATTTTTACATGCATTGACAGAGGAAAATAATAATGTTCACAAAATTATATAAAGTGATATTATTTTTTATTTTTTATTTTTAAAAAAGTAAAAAAAAAATTCAATAAAATTTTATATAATCAAATAAAAATTAGGAAAGATAATGGTTGGTATTACTCATTTAACTCAAATAAGAAATAAGAAATAATATAAATAATGAAATAAAAGTGTGAAAAATAATGAAATGGTAATATGGAAAAACAAATGAAAGAAAAAAAAAATGAAATAAAATAGTAATATGAAAAATAAAATGGCTGCAATGCAGTTTCAACCAAAGTTTTTTTTCTTTGTTGTATTTGGTAGGGGTGCTACCTGCACCATACGGTGCGGGGTAACCCCCCCTCCCGGCCCCCGCCCCCGCATGGGGCGGATGGGGAAAATCCGTCCCGTCCCCTGCCTCCGGTGTGCGGGGGTGGGGTACCCCGTCCCGCATGACGGGGGTACGGGGTGGGGGGGCAATCCGTCCGGCCCCCCGCACCCCCCTTCTGGATCTTGGGCCCATAAGCAATTTCTGGGCCGAAAATGGCCCAGAAGCAATTTCTAGGCCATTTTGGGCCCAGAAATCTCAACAATGGGTCAAAATGGTCCACAAGTATATATTTTTGGCCCAAAAATACTTTGTAGGCCATTTTCATTTTTCAGCCCATAAAATTATAAGTAAAAAAGAAAAAAAAATTTAAAACCCAGATTAAAAGAAAAAAAAAAGTGTTATGTCTAAGAGTCTAATACGTAATAAACTAATAATAATAACTAAGCTATTACAAAATTGAAAGGCTAAACAATTACAAAATTACAAACATAAAAATGTCCAAAGGACATTGTATCAACATTACAAATTATTGAATACAAAATTTTTACAAATCATTAAAAATTGATCATTCTAAAGAGGCTTGTCAGCTGTGGCTTGTCTTTGAGTCAAGGGGTGTGACAGTTGGAGCGGCCCGGGCTTGAGCACATTTTTATGCTGCAGAGGTGCTAGACGTCTCATGTGTTACTACAAAAATTAATATTAAAATTAATAACGATGAAATGGAAATGAATATAAAAAAATTAAAATAAAAAAATAAAAAATAATTATCAGGTGGTCCAAATCCAGATTGATCACCACCCTCATCAGTCTCCTTAAAATCTAAAATATCCGGAACATGAATATCCTTTCCTATCGTTCAACTCTGTGTGCATATCAATGCCTCTACAGTTGTAGGAGACAATAAACTACGGTAAGGATCCAATATATGACCTCCGGTACTAAAAGCTGACTCCGAGGCAACGGTGCTAATAGGGATGGCCAAAATACAGCGGGCAATCTCAGAAATGATGGGATGTTTCTTTGAGGCATTCTTCCACCATCCTAATATATCGAAATGATCATCATCATCTTGGACCATATCCGCTGACAAATAATTGTCTAACTCAGAAACGACCTCCGTAGATTGATGGACTAGTGTGGGATTCTGTGTGAGGGTCTTAATCCACGGCATTCTGCGCTTCTTTGTAGGAGGCCTGGTCACGGTGTCTGTAGAAGGTGTTGGGGTCGGTGTATGTGTCTTCGATGTAGTATCACCATTAATTGCCATAAACTTGTCAAACAATTTTTTCAGGGTATCTCGGGCCAATTTACCAATAATGTCAGTTCATACCTGATCGTGAACAAGTCCCAACCCATATAACAAACCTGAAACTTTCAGACGGAGATCAAGAATAACAGCCACATATAAGAAAATATTCATTCTAGTCAAATCTCCATAATACTTGTCATATTTTAGCATCATGGTCACTGCCATCCCCCTCATCCTTTCATTGGAACCCCTACGCATATCTTCTAATTCTTCTTTTACCCTACATATTTGTTGACAAAACCCATAGGATGTAGGGTACAAAGAACCAGATATATTCAACGTGACATCATAAAATAATCCAAGAAAATCAACGAAAGTAGAAACTACCACCCAATCATCACCATTAGGCTTTTGTGATCCCCCGTGCTCATCAAAGTATTTGACATATTGGATGTCTTCATCACCCAATAATTGAAAGGCTGCCTTATATTCTTGGGCTGCCTCCAACATCAAGAAGGTTGAGTTCCATCTGGTAGGAACATCAGTACAAAGGCCCTTCTTCGATGTTATGCCCGCAGCCTTTACAGCAACTTTGAATTTCTCCAATCTAGAAGGAGAAGACCTCACCCATTTCATAGCCATTCTAACTCATGCAACCGAGTCATCAACATCTTCTAACCCCTCAGTCACAATTAAATTCAAAATATGTGCAGCACATCTAACATGCAAGTATTCACCACCCAAGAATGTCTTATTTGTATCTTTAAGATAATTCTTTAGATATCCCAATGCGACATCATTAGACGACGTATTATCAACTGACACAGACAAAACCTTTTCCAACCCCCATTCCTTTATTGCGGCCTCCAATGTCTTCCCAATCGTCTCACCCTTATAATCAATTATTTGACAAAATTTAATAATTTTTTTGTGCAGAACCCAATCAGCATCAACAAAATGCACAGTCAACGACATGTAATTCATATTTTGGATAGAAGTCCAAGTATCGGTAGTGAGGCAAACTACCAAACCCGCGAGTTGGCCCCTCAAAACATCTTTATCACGAAGGTACATCTTCTTAATATCCTTTGCCACAGTGTGACGAAAAGGAAGTACAAATCTGGGTTCCAACTCTTGGACAAATTCTTGGAACCCTTTACCCTCCACAAACTGAAAAGCCAGCTCGTCTATGATAATCATACGAGCTAACTTCCTTCTACACTCATCGGGGTTATACTTCGTATACCCCTTCAATGTTGGCCCCCCGGCCCCACTACTCCCATCAACCATTTTAAAATCTAGTCTAGATTGGCCCTTCTCTACTAAGGATTTTAAAATTGGACTCTTCTTGCATTGTTCCTCTAAATGGACATTCAGCTGGGATGTACCATGTTTCCTATAGTGACATCTATACATTTTTCCACAGTGATTACATTTAGCTTGTGGGTTGTTGGGGTCCCCACTCTCTAGTTTGGTAAAGTGTTGTCAAACTATAGATACAGATTTCTTGCCCTGTGTGGGCTTCGGAGCAGGGCAAGGTGTACTCGTTATAGGGGTAGGAGTAGGGTTAGTTTCTGAGGTAGGGGTGTTGGCTGGGGAAGGCGAGCTATCACTGAAATCCGAAGACATTCCTGATTCTCCAACAAAAAAAAAAAATTCAAAGTGCAATCCAACACAATCAGCAAAAACTACATACAAAACTATTATTGATGTATTAAGTACTTTTTATATATAATGATGATAATATGAATGGCTACACTATAATAAGTTTTTACACCTCATATAAGCAATTCCAAATAATTTGATTAGGAAGAGTCAAAGAGAGATGCTTCATATTTTTAATAGGCATTATTTTAATAGGCCACTTTAATAGGCATTTTTTAATAGGCATTATATTCTTCTCTCTTTTCTCTTTTTTACCATTTTTTAAGTTTTGGCAAGTAGGGGTTAATTTCGTGTCATTTATATATAGGCCAAGGTAATTTAGGTTAATCATGTGTACGTTATATATATCATGTGGAGTCATGAGTATAAAACTTTACCACAGTACATATGATAATTTTATTCAATCATTTAAAAATACTCAGACTTTCTCAATTCGTAATTGGAAATGATATGTACTTAAATGATTAAATAAAAAAAATTATCATAATTTTAATCACCCAAAAATTATCATTGTCTTCATCACCCAATGATATTATTCAATTAAATGATATGTACTTAAATGATTGAATAAAAAAAGACATTCATGAAGGCCATATTTGATTTTATATAATTTTCAAATTGATTTTTTTTTGAATTTTAATTATCTAATAGTTATAATTTTTTAAAACTTTTAAATAAAACAAAAAAAAATGATAATATGCTTCATAGTTTTGTTCTCTCATTTTTACTTTTCATATATTTAATTTTATAAAATTATTTTCTTAATAGTTACTGACATTAATATTAGTATATTGGTATATTTTTTAATTTTTTAAAATCTTGAAAGATGTTTAAAAAATATGAAAAATAAAAAAGATCAAAAAGTGCAAATTTGCCAAAAACTTAATTTCATACTTTCAAGAGCAAAAACCCTAGCCAAGAAAAGAAAGATGCCAAAAACCCTAATAAATCATAGTGTTACATGATGATTATTATCTCAAACAAGTTTCACAACTCCATAAATTTATATATATGTATATAAATAATTTATATATGTATATAAATATATATGTATATGATTATTATCTCAAACAAGTTTAGGGTTTTTTTTTAGGGGTTTCAAGGATTGAAACCCCTAAATCAATTTAGGGTTTCGGATTGGAACCCTAATTTAATTTAGGGTCCCAATCCGAAACCCTAACCCCTAAATTACCCCTAAATCAATTTAGAGGTTAGGGTTTCAATGAAATTTACAACAAAAATGGGCAATCCGAAACATCCAAAATGCTTGAAATCCAAAACAATCACACAATTTGACAAATCAACGAATCCACAGCACACAATTCACAAATCTCATCCTCCATCTCCGATTCAACCCCATCCTTCCTCCAATCTCCGATCAAAACTCAAAAATATATATATGTAATTTAACGGAGAAAAATTAAGAAAATCAATGACAATTTGACAAAATTATACATACCGTGCGTCCGGCGTGGCAGAGGAAGGAGGGACGGCGTGCGGCACGGCGAATTAGGCTCGGAGGGGAGGGGATTGGGGGTTTCGGAGGGGAGGGGAGGGGAGGGACTCGGGAGAAGGGTTTGAAGTTTCTAGGTATGGGTTTCGGACGCCGGGGGGGGGGGGGGTGGGGGGTAAGGGGTATAACTGAAGTGAAACGACGCCGTTTTGTCAACGACAAAACGGCGCTGTTTCACTTAAGTTATGGAAAAACGGACCGGGGGGGTCCGTCCCCGTCCCCCGCCTCCCGCTGGGTTACACCTTACAGGCCGGGGGGCCCCGCCCCGGCCCTGACGGTGCGGATGCCCCGCCCCGCCCTATGCGGGGGCGGGGCAGCGGGTAACGGGGCCCCGCTGCCCACCCCTAGTATTTGGCGTCGGGAGACCAGACTAGGGAGGCCTCTTGTCAGGTGAACAGTAAAAAATAATAGTAGGACCTATTCATTTTACAACTTCTCATAAATATATCTAAATTTATCTCAACATTCAAATACACCTAAATTCATTTTAAGTGAGTCCTACAAAATTCACGTAATCATCTCAACTCACTACTATTCATAAATAACTCAATTTAGCTTAAGATCCAAATGCAACCTTAATCTATAAAAAGCTATATATATAAGTATTATTTTTCATATAAAAAGCTATATATATATAAATAAATAAATAAAAAGGGTGGGTGCAATTTTGTATAAAATCCAAACAGAGCCTATTTTAGCACTAAAAGTGCTGCATCCTCTTCCTCCAACTTGGAATGTAAGTTAACATTGGATTGGATATTTCTTCTTACAGTTGGGAAGTATAGAGAGAATCCATGTTCATTCCGTACATAAAAAGACCATTTTTGCCTCAGTAATTTACATCTTTTTTTTTTTTTTTTTTCAAACAACAGCTTTCGACCACAAAATATAATTTACAAATGTTATTTTGTGAAGGCTGCCACAGTCTATATTAACTAATCTATCAACAATTATTGCAAAAATTCCATGCCAGATGGATCTTCCCTATCTCATTCTGCAAGAGGTGTTGTATAAATGAATGATACAAACAAAACTGTACAGCAGAAATCGGTAATTCCTGCTGGCAATGTCAAACAGCTGGATGAAACGCTTTTTTTTTTCGTTTTTTTTTTTTAATGACTCAAAGCTCCTTCCTTCTCTGTAAGGCCAAAATACTTGTCAATAGTCCGTATCCACATCTTTTGCAGAAAGAACCAAAGAATTGGTAACTTCTGTTTGATCACTAAATCAATTCCTGGTTTGGTTCACTGGTTTTCCATATGGATCAACCCAACATTTGTCCTCCTTTGTTGCATTACTCCACCTTTCCTTAAATATTTTCATTTCAACGTAAGACTGCCACCTCACCTGCACCAAAATCATTTTTCCTCTAAAGTTTTTGGATAAGAATGGAGAATCTTATATGCTAACCAAACAAAACAGCTCATTAATGTAGGAATATTAATAGGACATACATGGGATCTAGGATCAATGTTGTGGGAGTCAGATGATACCTACAAAACTCAACAACAACTATCACTATACATCAACAAAGAATCTAGTACAAGGCAACTTGAGCTTTAGAAAAATGTACCAGTGTTTCTGAGCTCAAGTTCTCCGTTGGAGGAGCAGCCACGGAATCATTGCCCAACTGCATCAATGAGCAGACAGTTAAAAGTGAGAGAAAACTCAAATCATTCATTATTAATACCATTATATGTCCTTTTTTTTTTATAAGAACTAACACTATATGTCCATATCAGTACAACATCACGAGTATATGAAAGGATGCGTGATTGTGAATAAATTTATACAGCCTGAGATGCATGATCTGCAACAAATAGGTTTGACCCAAACAAGAAGCTAGCGAGACAACTGTTTCAGCATAAGTAACTTTAGATAACCCAGTCCTAAAATGGAGTGCTATGTATTTAAAATGATGACTTGCCTTGTAACCATTCGAGCCACCAAGTGTGGGAAGACCCAAATGAACTATGTATTCAGAATCAACAACACCAACATTTTTCGTTCGATCACCCTAAGAAAGAGTCCAAATATCACAAAGATTCCAAAGTGTGTTGAAAAAGAGGCTCTATGGCAGAATGGTTACCTGGGCACAATAGCCGAGCTCCCTATCGAGGCCCCATGCATGGATCAAGTCATTCTGAAAGAGGTAAAAAAAAAGGTGATTAAAGAACACATACCAGAAAGGAAGATACAGTGCAATTTGCAAGTTATGGCACCAGAAGATCGATCGTTAAGTTAACAGAGTGGTTTGAGTATTCTATACCTGGATCATATACCATGCACATTGCCAAGCCGCCCTTGAGAACACAGGTGCCATCATTTCCACCCAACTGTATAACAAATTATATCGGACACAATGAAGTAGTTCCTCAATACTAGAACTTATGAGAATGAGAAGTAATAAAGAACAGCCAAACGGCTATAGAGCCAGTATAGTGTACCCTACGCAAGGAGGATTAGTGCTCTGGGCATCACATCTTCCACTGCCTCTATACTTATAATACCGTCTGTTACAAAAATTTAAGTGAACATGGGTCAAACTCAACTATATTGCGCACCTTCAACTTGAAATTTTAAAGAAATGGAAAAGTACACTTTGAACCCTCACACTACCAGGAATTTTCCACTTTACATTCAAAACTACCAAAATCGACATATTCCGGCTCCAACTGCCAAAAAATTACATCTTGCACCCTTGTCTAATTCTGACCATTAAGATGGATGAAAGTTAGATGATGTGACATAATCTTGATGGTCAAGTCTTAATGGAGTGAGCAAAATGTTCATTTATTGTAGTTCAATATGTCATTTTTGATCATTTGTGGTGCGAAGTGCAAAACACTTAGCACTTGGAGGGTGCAAAGTGTAGTTATCCCTTAAAGAAACTAATGACAATCTGAATGGTTTGAGAATGACTACAGATTGGTAAAGATAAGCCCAGTGCTAAAAAATAAACCATTAAGCAAATGATGAAAAAGATTATTCAGTTAAAAAACTGCAAATCTTCATATTAGAAAGCTCAAATTAAATTAAATAGAAACATCACAAAACACAAAGCCATTGCCAATAATCTGCAGCCTCAATAATTCCAAGCTCCTTGGTCCCCCCATATGGGGCATAAGCTAAGCTGAAAATACATTTGCACTTCTGACACATAGAGATCCCTTTCAAAATGGCAAGTTCATTTTGAAAGTTACCAACTTGTAATTGTGAAGGTTGGTCTAAAAACCAAGGAGGATAGAATTTCATTATGAATGATTTTGGAGAAAAATAGCACATAAAAGCAGAACTGAAAAATATTTTCATCTTTTGAAGTTGCCTTAAAAAATGACAAAACCCAAAAAAGTAAAAACTGGAAATCCTTAACCAAGCTATGCTAGAGAAGAACTGGACATACTCCAAATCTCTACAATAAGAATACAGCCAGAAGGCATAACCTCAACTATTTCAAATCTTAGCTCTTGAGAAAATTCAAGTTCTCATATATTTATAACTTTCAAGAACCCCTATAAAAAAACCACTTTCAAGAACCAGAGCTATCGCAAAGAGACCCATAACTCATTCGATATGGTAGTCACATCCTAGCCATTCTCCAAACATCGGTTTCAAAGTTCTAGTCAGACAGAAGAGCGTTCCATTGACCATTCATAAACATTAGGTCTATTAACTTTTGCCTACAAGATCTCTAAGGTTTGCCACACAAATTTCCCCCTTTTTCAAGCTAACTAATAGACTAATGGGTGCAGCCATCAAGAGTATGAGCCCTTAATATTTTGTGGTTGCTGTTAGAATAATTATAGTATGGATCTATTCATACAGTTAGAATAATTATAGCACGGATATATTCATGCATTACCCTACTTTTTTTTTGTAAGTGAAGCACCCCACTTGTTCCGTAAAATATTTTACACCGACCTGTGCACCCTTGATTTGCGTCTACGTACAGTAATTGGATGATGCAACTCTGACTTTACAGGATCAAGCGCTGGCTGTGATATCTCAAGATCCTCCTCTTGAACAATAGATAAATATCTGCAAGAGATTCAGTATATTCAAGATTTAAAGTCTAAAATCTGACCTCTATGAAAAGAGGAAAAGATAGAATAAAATTCTTCTGAGTTGTTGATATCTCCAAGGTATAAAGCTGGAATTATGTATATCCTATTATCAACTGCTGGACTTGATTTGTTTCTCGATACAGTTTGGTAATCTCTGATCTCCACAGAAGCACAAAATATGGCATAAGTACTAAAATTCTCTAATAATAAGTAGAAGAAGTGAGGTTAATATGCATGTGATAGAAAAAAAGATTGGTCTAATAGAATGAGATATAAAGGTCATTATTCCAACAACTGGTAGTAATGGTCATTAGTTCCACCTTTTTTTTTTATGATAAGTAATGAATAATTTATTGATGAGAATAATAGGCATAGCCGACGTACACAAGACATATATAAGAGAACACGAGATTGCTAAGGATCTTATCACTTTGCCTATCACTTCAAACATTGAAATAATATTTTAATCAAAGCATTAATGCAACAAAGGCTGCTTGAGCAGTTTGATAGCAACCACAATAGAATGGGAAGATCATTCCATAAAAGTAACCAAAATCCATACTCACCGTTTTGGGTCAAAATTCTCAACCCCAAGGTCCTCATCCCAAAGAAATAGATAATCATATTCAGCAACTATATCTGGATGCAAGAAACGCTTGGCAAACCACCTATGTCATCACATAGTATTGTTTTATAAGAAGATTAACCTTTATGCATATAGACTTGGACACAACCAACTCACATTACAATATATAGGCAAAACATAATCTCGGAAGAATCAGCATTACCACTTTGTCTGATTCTTTGCAGACACATGTATGGCACGATCACTCCATTCTAAATCTCTCCATTCATCCACAACACCATCATAATGAAAAAGCATCACAATGAAATTACTCGAGGGAAACTGCAATGACAGAGTGAACTTATGTCACACACAGATATGAGGAGATGATTCTGGAAGTACAACCAAATGACAGGAGCAACCATCACCTTTTTCACAATTTCATTCACCAAGTCTTTTTGCTTGATTCCAACTGCAATGGCTAACAAGTTAACAGAAGGCTTTGCATTGTTCTGGCACAAAAGTATTGCAAGAAGATCAATGGGTTAGTGCAACAAAGTGTATGTATGTCTCTTAACCAAGAAAATGTGCAGACTGTTTTATTCTCATTAGAAACTTTAGTCACCATTCCCATAGAAGCAAAGGCATCCACAGGGCATCTATTTGTCAATAGGTTTGGAGCTGACTAAATGACAAAATTATTCAAGCAACTTTTGCTGTATACCCAATACAGAGATTCTTTTTTTCTTTTTTAAATTTTATTTTTATGTAGGTAATCAAGAAATTATATTCATAGAAATAGGCAATGCCCAGGTACTGCCCAATACAGAGATTCTACGGGTATCATCTGGCTATCATCACCAGGTAATAATAAGAAATCTATGTAGCAGTGATTATTTAATGCCAGTAAATGGTTATCTTTCCCTTGACATGCAGCAAAAAAATGACAATAAATTATGATGTCCCTTGGTGATGTTTTCATCATGGGCCTAAGTAAGCCGGCATTTCATGAGCATAACTAAGTTTATCCTGATTCAATCACTGAAATAAGGTTCAACAGACGCAATAGTTAGAACAGGTCAACGAACCTAAACCAGAAACCAAAAGTTTTTTTTATTGAATAGGACTATGCATAAGTCATTAGACATTTCATACAACATCTCAATTATCACTGCAGGTTTCAAGCATTCTCAATTATCCTAGGAACTTGATGCAACTCAAGAGAGAGTATCAATTCTGTCAGTGACGCACTATTAGTACACAACCACATATAAAGGAAAAGCTAGAATAATGCATTAGCAATTTGTAAACCAAACACCAATTATCATGCAATTCAAAACTACCAAATTGTTGAGAAATATTAAAAATTATCAGATAAATATGGCCGACCAACCAGTGAGAATCTGAGCAGTGGTTTCACTTACGTTTTCTGGAGTAGAACCCCACAATGGTCGCATCTCCAAGTTAGATGTTTTGACAACAATTCCTTCAGGTAATGCATCACTCCCTGAAGGCCCACAATGATTCTAAAGTATTGGGGGTAGAAAAGAATATAAGTGGGATAACATAAATCAGAAAACTTCTCAGTGCCATTATAGAAAGGGATTTATAATATATATGCATACATCCATATATAAGTATATAAAGACAAGACAAACCTTGCACGTCTTAGATTTATTCTGAATAGCAGGAATCACTCCCCATCTGGTTAATCTCTGCACGAGTGGTTTCAAGAAGTATTATTATTATTTTTTTATAAGTATTTCAAAAAGTATTATGATGTATGTTAATCAGTAAACGTTAATCAGTCATGCAAATATTTTCAATTCATACATGCAAATTCAAAGTCAAAGACCCCATATTTCATTTTACTCAATATTTGATTCATCCATCAGTAATTGCATCAAACACATCCAACAACATTTCAACTTTTCAAGACATGGACAGCAAACAATATGATGATTTCTTTGTTATGCAATCACTTTAAATGAAAACATTGAATCAGGATTAGAATAACTCTTAAAAAAATAAAAAATAAATAAATAAATAAATAAAACCTCCTCCAATCATTTCTTTTGGTTACACAGTTCAGATAAAATTAGATGAGATGTTTTGTTAAAAGTTGAATAAAATATTGTTATAATATAATTTTTTAATATTAGTTTCGTTATGGGATTTGAAAAGGTAGAATTGTTTATTATATTTTGTGTGAGAATTTGTGAAAGTTGTGATGATTATATGAGATGAGATAGTTTAGGTTTGGGTATCCAAACCAGCCACAACTTGTTTCATCCTAGGCGATATTTGCCAATCAATAATAGCCATATATGACAAAAAGGGATCAGCCATGAAAGATTAAGGAATCAGAATAGGAGGAAAGGGGTTGTGGGAATTTCAGAAAGAAAAATTACTTCATCTAACAATTGTTCAAAGACAAATTGTATCTAGGTTAATGGTGTTAATCCTACCAAAGGGACATTTTTTCTATGAGTAATCCTTGACAGGATCCTTTAACTTGAGATCTACAGATATTTGAGGCATGAAAACATTAACAACAATTAATCTCATTTGTAATAAGAAATTAAGCAGCTAATTGATCATATCTAGTGAAGCCACTTTAATTCTAGTTTAGAACATAAAAGTTAATTCTCTCTAGGTGAATGAGTATTGCAAGGCATCATAACCAGCATAAAGAATGATTGCACCCACGCTGGCTCTTGTCAAAATTCCCGATAACTTTCTGGTTGCAAATTCAGGCTTATAGGCTAATCCATGTGAGTTCATTCTTTCATTAAGGTTTAAACATTATTTGAAAAAGTGTCCAATTAAAGAACATGATGTTTTCTGACCAAAATTAATATCAACACCATATGCTTTCCTTTAGAAACATGTGAAGATCGACTTGAACAACCAAGGGAATATGCTTTGTAATGAACAAGATCCTCAGTAACCCTCAAAAACCAAAATCCATAAGATTAAGTAAAATTTTAAAAGGAGCTATTCAGTTAGAAATACATACGTCTTTGTATTCCTTTGCAACAAGGGCATTGCCAACAAAGTAAGCACCACAAATCAAAGATGCTGTAATTAAGAAACTGCAGAGGCACGACCTATTCTTTAGATCTGACAGTACAGAAGCCTGGTAAAAACAAAAATAAAAAAATAAAAAGTGTTATAGCATGAAAAGTGAAGAGTCACATTCTCTTCATAATGATCTCATCAAAGTATGCTGAGTGGTCACATAGTGAAAATCCAGGAGAAAAGAGAAATCAGAAAATAAAAATTAATAAAACTGGTTGTAAGCATCATAAGCATTCTCCCAAACTCTCACTCGTAGAACCAGGTTAATGTCACGGTTGAAGAGAATTACACAAATGCACAATGCTTCTCAATTTTGCTTTATTTATACATTAGAATATGATCTTTGAGTGTCAGAAATTAGAGCAGTACCCACGTCCGCCTCTTTAAGTATATACTAACAGTCTTGTCCCCATGGGCCATGACAATGTGTCGGCATCCCATATTTTGTTAGCTCATTAGTTTATGATTTTTATCACATAGTTTAATCAAGATTTCAAATGCGCACCTTTAACATGTTTCAACAATACAATCAGACATATTAGAGAAAATTCTCTGAAGGAGAATTACCGGACACATTAGAGAAAATTACCGAGTATTCTGGTTGGGAATCTTTTATTTCCGTAAAAATTGCATATAGCATAAACAATCCTACATTTGGTTTGGGTTCAAGGTTGAGGAATTCCAGCAGAATTAACATCAGAATCCATCTTTGAGACCCACAAGAACAAGAATATATAAATAGAACCGAAAAAAATGGAAATAGAGAACGAGAGTTAAACTCAACATATGATTTCAAAGCAAAGCAACCATATTTAAGGGGAAAAAAGCAAAAAACAAACTGAAAGCAAGAAAGCGAGAAGGGTTGAAAATAGGAAATAAGCAGAGATAGAGGTTTTAAACACACTGTTGAAATTATACATGAGAACTTTTCCCTTTTTTCTCTTTTTCTCAAGTTTTTCCTGGCACCGAACACGGGATAAAGATGCAACGTCATTCCCTTCCGATACCCCAACCAAACAATGACAAGAAATTGTAGAGCTGAACACAAATTCAACCAAAAACTCATTTCCAAACACACTCCTCTATATAGTACTCCTTTTTCTCAGTAACTAAACAGGACGTAGAAAGCATAGAAAGCTCAAAACTTAAAATAAATAAAAAAAAATCATGATTCATCAAATTTCCAAGAAAGCACAACGATTTTTTGATACGCCCACAATTTAAAAACCAAGTTCAAACCCCCCCTCACCAGCTGAAGGTACAAGTACAAGCAGCCACGAATTTGAATACATGATCATGAAAAATATACTCGTACAGAGAGAGAGAGAGAGAGAGAGAGAGAGAGAGAGAGAGAGAGAGAGAGATTACGGAATTGAAAGGCTTCATTCCCTTTTTGGTGTTTTGCTTTCCAAAGAAACCCAAAGCATGCGCAGAAAGTATAAGAGAGAGTTTTTGAGATTACAAAAGGAGATTACAAAAGGAAGTCCGAAAGAAAAGTAAGGAATGGAGGAGAGAATAAAAAGAGTAAAGTCATGGTAAACGGGCATGCAAAGGAAGCTTTTTCTCATGTAAAGCAAAAGAAACGGTACCGTATCAAAGGGAAGTTGAAAGAGACACAGAGAGAGTTGAACCAAGTTTCCGAAACGCATCCAAAAACCACCAACCAATTAACGGCAGAGCAACATCATGAGAGAGGGAGAGAGAGAGAGAGAGAGAGACAGAGAGTTTTGTAGGTACCAGGCATAAGATTTTGACGTGTCGTTTATTGTTGGAGTAGGATATTTCAGTTCTGAGGAATTAAGAAAGATTAATAATAAGAAAAGTTGTAATTCTATTCTACAGATAAACATCCGTTTCGCATGTCACATTGGATTCACTCGTGCGTCAAACGTACAGAGTGAGTGTGCGTGTGTTTTTTACTGTTACCGTACAATACTTTGGTTTGTTACAGAACTGAACTGGAAAGTGGATTCGCATGAATCCAAAGCGAGCGAGAGAGAGAGAGAGGACCCAGTTTTAGACGGCAGCATCGCACGCTTTCTCATATTATTCATCCCTCGTGTTTTTATTTTTATTATGTGATAAAATAAAATATGAATGGTATTAGATTTTAAATATAAAAAAAAGTAATATTACTACAGTTATAGAATTATAAATATTATATAATTATTTTAAAAATAATAAAATTTATAATTAAAAAGATAATTTTTTTATATAAATTTTATATTAATTTATTTTTTTAAAATAATTATACACTGCTTATATAAACATAATTATAAATAATATTTTTCATAAAAGAAAGAAAGAGGTCATCCACACTCATACGGCATATATTGATCCAGAGTGGACTTTGACTTTTTGCGTCTATTGATATGAGCAGAGAAAAAAAATATGAAAATGACACGCACGCATTATACAGGGTCGGCCGCCCCCAGCATAAAATAATAAATTAAAAAAACATTATCTGTTTGCTTGCGTCGTTTTAGTTGGGAATGACTGGGAGGATCCAATTCAATAGAACTGCCTCCCACCCTATTAAATCAGGGCTGAGTAAAAATCTGAAAATCTGACTCCGATCCTGATTCCGCTTCGGCTCCATTCCGGCTCCGACAAGTCGGAGCCGGAGTCGGAGTTTTTTCTCGAGAAAAGTCAGAGTCGGAGTCGGAGTCGGAGTCGGAGTCGGAGTCCAGCCGGATCCGACTCCGACTCCGCTCCGACTCCGACTCCGCCCCTCCGACTCCGACTCCCTATTCCGACTCCGACTCCGACTTCGCTAGTGTACATGTTTTGTAAAAAATATGTGTTTTTCTATATAGTAATCATATAAATATAAATATAGTAACATCATTAGTTAAATCCAATAATATACTAGCAATTAGCACTAGTTATTAGTTATAAACTTATAGTAAATAAGTTAATAAATATTATTAATTTACTAATACTAATAGTCTAATATACTATTAGATGCGTTAAACAGTTATCCTGATTTAACTGTTGATTTGTTTGATAAAAATGTCTTGTCTTCTTTAACTCTGAGTGTTAAAACCTCTGGTTTTGATATGGTTGAAGGTAGCAGACCAATATCCTTAGTTTACCGCATCTATTATAGAGTCTTAAGTACTAGCCTTGAGCCAAAGGCTAAGATTAAGTCTCCAAAAAATAAAACTGTTTTGATGTATGGTTCGACTTCGAACTCTAACATCATAACACCCAAGATGCTCTTTTGGAAGGACGTAACTCTTCCAACTGAATGGGTACTTAAGCAGGAACTTCCTCCCAGGAAGATTCCAGCTCAGAATTCAGACCTTAAGATTATCCAACAGTATCTTGATGGTACTGTAAAGATTTCCTTCGATCAACCTAATACCAGTAAGAGAATAAATTCTTTTGCAGGTTCTAGGTCTTCGATTAGCTCGGACCAAGATCTAAGAGATGAAAATCTCGAAAGATACTTGAAGGATCATGATAATCCTGTTCGTCCAATCCAGATTAGGGAACTTCACACAAAAGAAGATCCCGTAGACCAAGATATAAAGTTGGAAGGAATTTCAACTAAGTCCCAAGTTACATCAGCTTATTATTCAACCATAGATGATCATAAATCCAAAGGTAAATCCATAAAGGAAGAAGTACAAGTAGAAGATGAGGTTGATTCAACATCTCCTACAGCTTCTGATATGGTTGCTCCAGTCCATTCCAGTTTAATGGTTTTGGATAAAGCATTGGATGATTTAGATTCTGAAATACTTGTTATTGATATGATTAATTTACATGCTAATTTTATGTCTAAAGAAAACCGTGATAAACGAA